>NC_142662.1:21728202-21889869 GCF_026168435.1 Sesamum indicum
GGCCATTCAAAATAACTAAGGTGATATGAATTGGAGTATAATAGTTGGAAGATACAAACTAAATGAAGCTATCATGTCCCTAGAATGCTTACAATCTCATAAAGTTCTATGTTTAAATTTTTAGTGTGATAATCTGTTCTTTAAAAATAATCCCTTATCTTGCTTTTAAGGTTGGAAAGGACAATCTATGCCTTATTGTTATCAAATTTTGCTTTTACTTAGCTCATATGCAATTTTACATATAACAACTCAATTCAACTTCGTTAAATATGCTAACATCAGCTAAAGCAACATTCACACTAAGGCAGCATGTGTTTTGTCTTTACTATAGCTCATTTTTTTGACTTCGCCTATATGTCATTACATAAGTGAGAACCACAAACGATCCTAATACCCAAGAAGTAAGAGTAGCTAATAAGTTAACTCTAGCAAAGAACATTTTTGGTCCAGCACAAAGGAGACCAAGAAATTAATGATGAGAAAGAATAATTAATGAAAGTTAATGTAATTAACTATTTATCTTTATAGAAATAAGTGTATGTGAAAAATCAGATAAAAACTAACTTGTCTACCTCATATGAGATGTAGGAGAGAGATAGGAAAATTGGTTAGTTCTCATTTTAAATAATATAATATGATTTCTCTAAAATGAATTTTATGTTAAAATTATTTTTAATTGAAAATCCATCATATGTAACCATATTTTTTTTATTATTTCAAATTATGGTAATTTATTGTTCCATATTTATGGAGAATATTAAAGATTAATTTTCTTAATTTTAGACTTCACCTTTATGATTTTTCAAACTTCCAGTATTTAGTTTTCAAAATTTATGCATTGTTAAAATATTTATGGTAAATAACAATGCTTCGTAAAAAAGAATAATTATTTTCTAACAAAATTGCAACATATTTTACTCTTTCCATATGTTTCAAATTCTTAAATTTGATATATCTTTATTAATGTCTTTTCGTTATGTTCGGCGTATGTCTTATTTATACACATATATATAACATATAGACAATATATGAACAAAAGTGACTTTCATAAGCCAAGGTACGGGGAAATAAATTCTCCCATTGCTTTTTAATTTTTATGTTATTACTTATTTTATTTCATGAGTACATGAATATATTCTCATTTTTTTATGACTTCATGTTTCTTATGTTCCAAAAATTTTTTCATTGACTTTTTATTATCCATTTTTGTTCCATTAGATCATGAAAGATTAAAAGTTCTTTCATTGCTTTTTTTTTTACTTTTTTTAATCATTAATTTTGGTTTCATGAGTTCATAAATCATTATGGCACTCTGCAAGGTACTTTTAGCTGTTCCACCTCTAGTGTCGGAGTTTGCCACAATGGTAACATTTGTGCTCAGTCTTCAATTTCTTGCTACCTTGGCTCTTTTATTTTTATTATTGTTCGAGGAATGCTTCATCGTTTATTTTCTTTTCTTAGGCTTTAATGTCTTTGGAGTAGAGGATGTTAGCAAGAGTAGAGGACGAGCTAACAGGAAAAACTTATGGTAGGAGTACAACAAAGGTTCAAACGCAGCTGCCTTGGAAGTGACCTCTGTCACCCAACAAGTAAAAGCTAGTGCTTTCTCCCAGGGGCTCTTGGACGGGGACTTTTTTAAGTCTTTGGCTAAGAAGCCCATGACCAAATTTGATCATTTCTAGCTTGTACCGCAAAATATATCAACCTGGAGGATGTCCAAGCCTCCAAGAGGGAGAGTCGTGGAGAAAAGGGGAAGGAAGCGAAGGATGAGGCCCCCTCCAAAAAACCGCAAACTGATTTTTCAGATAAAAAGCGAATTCTGCTTTTTTACAATGATTACAGTCATACCAAGAATGTCGCACCTCAATAATGATAATGAGAGATTATCCAAAATGGATACTTGCATGAATATGCATGTTGGGAAAAGACTCGAGGAACATAACTTTATCAGAAACAAGAGGTTGACAAGTCAAGGAGACAAAAGTTTCTAGCTCAAAACCCCTCTCTAAAGAAGGAGCCTAACATGCTTCTAGTAGTAGGATCGAAATTAATGACCCCCCTCGCAGAGGGTCATACGAATGATAGTTGAAGGACCTATTGGGGGCGACTCCCACCATGCTAGAAAGCCACAAGTAAGGAAGCATATGATGTATCCTTGAAGGAAGTACTGAATGTGGACGTGATGGAAGACACCCCCATCATCTAGTTGAGCGAACAAAGCGATTAGAATTCACAAACTCTCACAATGATGCTCTAGTCATCACAGCATTGTTGGCACTCTACTAAGTAGAGTGAATTTTCATAGATTCTGGGAGCTCGGTAGACATATTATTTGGGAAGCTCTTGACCAGATGCAGTTGGGGGATTTCCCCCCTAAAAAACGTGAATACCTCCCTGTATGGTTTCGTTGGGGAGGTAATCATCCTTGGGGTATGATCAAATTTTCTACACCCGGAGATATAGGAGACGTTTAGGGTGGCCCCCTCCAATACGAAAATGCTATATAGAGGTCAGCGGAGAAGCAAAGGAGGGTGAGGAGACGTCCCCAAGGTTCAGCTAGCTGAAGAGTTGTTGAATATTGAACTCATACCAAGAGATCCGAAAAAATCACATGGTTTCCAAATGGATGATGCAATTTAGAGAGAAACAATCTAGTGTTTACGCCGCAATATAGATAACTTTGCATAGACCCCCAAGACTTGGAAGGGATCGATCCAATTGTTATTACGCATCACCTGATTATAGATCCCAGCATCAAGTCGGTGAAACAAAAGAAAAGGCATTTCAGGCCTAAAAAAGATAAGATAATCCAAGCTGAAGTGAACAAATTAACGGCGGTGGGCCATATCAAGGACATACAATTCCTTTAGTGATTATCTAATGTGGTCCTAGTACTTAAGTCTGGAGGAAAGTGGAGGATGTGCATTGATTTCAGGGACATCAATAAAGCGTGTCCCAAAAATTTCTATCATTTGCCCCGAATTGATCAACTAGTTGATTCTACATCTGTTTGTGAACTGTTGAGCATGATGGATGCCTCACAAGGATACCATTAAATTATACTGGCTTCCGAAGATCGTAAAGGAAACATGCAGAATCCTGCCGAAGGGGGACACCTCTATAAATACAGGTTTGGTCCCGAGGCGGGGGACACTTTTCACACTCTAAAATCTTGCTGTCAACTTCTACTTTGCACACCCTTTTGCACTTTGAACATGATTTCTCCTATGAACTTGACTATCATACCACGATTTTTCATTATAAGTTATTTCTTATGATTATTTTTTCTTAATCTAATACTAACTTGAGCATAGAGTGAGTGCTGACGTATTGCTTTGGAGGTTCATTTTCTCAAGTTCTTATATCTCTTGGCCCAAGTTTAGATTCGAATCAAGACTTGTTGGACCCGTACTATTTTCGCATGCATCAATTTTGATGTTGATAATATATTTTTGGAAATTTACTACATACTTCTTTTGAGTTTTGCCAAATAATTATCATAAGTGGAGAATCATTTGCTCATTGGTCTAATCTATTTAATTGGAGAATTTGAAACCAAAAAGAAAAAAAGGGGTTACAAATACAAAAAAGGACTCGGAGAAAGACTAACATACCCCCAGCTACATTCCGAAATTCTTCCCATTTCGACTCCACTGTCGACATTGCTCACTTCACCTCCCAAAAACCCCCACAAACCCCACAGCCGAAACCGTAAAAAAAGCTAAAACCCCAGAAAAAGTACTATAGGGAAAGAAAAAGGAAAAATGCTTCTCCGATCGCTCCTCCGAGCAACCACCGCCGCAGCGCCAATGAGACAATCGCAGTGGCAGCTCCCCATTTGCCGGAGCATGGCTACGAAAGTCAAGAAACCAGTCAGCCCTACCAAAGGAAAGAAACCCCAAGCGAAATTCGATCCCAAGGACAAGAAGCCTGAAGAAATGCAGGCGGCGAACCCAGAATTTTCTCTCAAAGAAGAGGCGGAGCTCCGTCGTCGTCAGCTAGCGGAGGATGAGAAGAACCCCGCTCTTGACGTGGGCCCCAATGGGCGCCCTCTCTTCACCTCTAAATCTTCTCTCTCTTTGCTTACGAAAGACGATACTAACACTTACTTCAAGTTCAGGTAACGTTCTTCTTTTGTGGACAAAATTGTCTAATTTTAAAGGTTCTACTTGGAAAAAAGCGATGCACTAAATGCTGGGTTTTGTTATTTGCTGTCCCAAAATTGAATGTCGTAGTTTGGATTTTCTGGATTTGCCGGGACATTTTTATGTGATACTGGTATGTTTGGTCACTGCACAAGAGTAACAATGGCTGCAGCGTTTGGACAGACCTCAGTGGCGATTGGCTGAGATGTTTGGCATCCTAGCTATAATTACTGTTCAATGTCTGAACACAAATCAGTAAATATTAGAGGATTGAGTATTCTGGCTTTTGGCTAATTGGAATTCTATTGAATCGGTTGGTTCAAATTAATGTACTGATGTTCTATACATCTAGAATCAACTTTTCTAGGAGTTGATATGCTAAGTTGCTCATAATGATTGATGGAAATTTTTCTTCAATCAAGTTGGTATGTCTTATATTTACCATCAAACTATGGGCTCGGATGTAGAATAACTAATTTGTGATTACTGGATGCAATTCTGTTGGATTGTTTCTTTTTAGTATGGAGGAGTTAAAAGAGGTGTTGCCAGAAGGCTTGCCAATGGGAATGATGAAGGAATTTGAGGAATCCAGCAGGACTGCTTTGCTGGTGCGACAATGTTTCATAGACCTCCGTGATAATTTCAGACGAGCTGCTGATCCTTCTTTGGTGGTTAATTCTAAAGGTGCACCTTTTTTTAACTATTTTTTGTTTATTGCTATCAGTAGAATTTGATTCATCCTGACAAGGAATTTGTATCAATTGTAGCCTATGACACAATTTAGTTGATGTACAGTTTTGTTTTTTTGAAGGATCAGGAGGAGCTATAGTAATAAGGAAAATCAAGAATTTGATGTATTTTTATAGATTGATGGAGTACAATGTTTACTATGAGAGGTGCATGATTGAGACCTAACTGTTATTTAACTTGCAAATCAATTGCTCATCTTATATTGATGTGTTGCTGCGTAACCCATTGCACAAAAAGAGTTACTTGCTCTTTTTAGATCATCATTGGTCATCCTTTCTTTCTTTATTTGCTTTATTGTCATTTATCCCTGGACACATATAATTTTTGTGGTCTTCGACAATCTGGAGGTTTGTATAACAGATGTGATTTAGGCGTACAACTTTATATTTCTTGAGTGGATTTTTCCCCCTAAAATGGGAAAATAATAATCAACCTTTTTTATATGCAAAATGAGTGACTTTGACAATCTTTATTAGCAGCTCCCAAAGCTAGAAAGCAAATTGTATTAGATGGTCTCGTAAGTTGTGGGAAGAGTATTGCACTTGCGATGCTTGTTCACTGGGCCCGCAAGGAAGGTTGGCTTGTTCTATATGTCCCTAAAGGTTGGGACTGGACGCATGGTGGATTATTCTATAAAAATCCTCAGACAGGTATGTGGGATACCCCAGTGCAGGCTGCAAACATTCTGCAAGTAAGTAATTTATTCTTCTCCCTCTACAAGTTAGTGACATTTTGAGAATTACCTTGCAATTTACGTGGTCCTATTTTGGTATATCTTAAAGATCAGTGTAAAAGACAGCTTTTTTCTATCATACTGCTACTTGTATTTTATTGAATGATGAAAACATTTGCGGATGTCATACTGTTTGAACTAGTTTTTTTTTTATATCTGGTGGTCATTGCTCCTTGGTAAATTTCAAAAGAAGTGTCAATTACTATGACCATAAGCATCAAATTTCCTTGTGTGATCTAGCAGATTCAAATTTCTTGTTTGTTTATTTCAGGATTTTTTGAAGTACAACAAGTCTTGTTTGCAAGGTTTAAAGTGCAATATACACGATCCAATTCCATTGGGAGAGGGTGCTGGCGTTGGGTGGCCGAAGGGTAGTGATAAGATGCCAGTTTCCGAAGAGACAACTCTTTATCAACTTGTTGAGGCTGGACTCAATAACACACATGCTGCTGTTGGAGTGCTAGTTCGATTGAGGAGGGAATTATCAAAAGTGACAAGTATGCCTGTCCTTATTGCAGTTGATCAAGTGAGTGTTTTTAGTGACTTCTTGTATAAGGGGGATTATCTTGCCTTTCAGAATTCATTGGTGTCCATCCTGCTAATGAGTTACGGTTGTATCTGAACAGTATAACAGTTGGTTTACATTCACTGATTACGAGGAACCAGTAACAGTTCGTTCTTGCCGACCCGTTCATGCTAGAGAACTCGCTACTGTAAGTTTTATGTGCTTACTCAGAATTACTTAACAACATTTCAACTTTTGTCATTTTATGAATATCAGAATGTTAGCTATTTAGATATTTCTTGAATTAGGATTTGGATGTGGACGAATTTATGTCTTGGGAAGGTTGTGAAGGATTTCAATTCAAGAGATTATTAACTTAGCCAGATATGTCTTTCTTGGAATAGGGGATAGACATTAAGCTCCACCATCATTTGGAAACCTGTATGCATTAATACTCCACTATCATTGGTAAACCTATCTATACTAGTCATAATTGAAGAGCACTTTTTTTGGTGTCCTAATCCGTGAATAACTACTTTAACTAGTGTATTTTTTTAAGTCTCTCTTGAAATCCATTTCTCCGTCCATTATCTCTCTCACTTTTTTTTTTCTCCAGCCATATGGATTACCCTTTATCTCACAGCCATCTCACAACCATTTGTTCTCTTTTTCTTACTGATACAATTTTCTGTGTATTTAAATTTTTGTATTTCTTATATGAAACAATTAAAAATAATAAAAGTTTTGATTAAGAGAAAATAAAATAATTTAAAACATTATGCACATCAATCAAGTGTGCTACACACCCCTAGTATTAGAAAATGATATTGATGCTAGTGCTTGGATTAGCCATTTCACCACATTGTGTAAATGGAAGAAATAAATATGACTTACATCATTTTTCCCATGTCAAGGCCTTAGTTGGCTTTTACAATACTTAAATTCTTGGTTTTGCTCCATAAGTAATTAAGACGAGTATCTTGTACTTTGAATTTGCACATATCTGCAATTGTGAGGCAGATAGATTTAGATTCTTGATGGTTTGATTGCTACCTTTAATTGGTCAAGTAACTTCAGGTATCCTGGTCAGGTTGTTGTTACATTGATGTAAATCTGTTTAATCATTGGTGAGGACTTGGTATGTATATTATTTGATATAAATGTCAGCTGGAATGCCTCATTATCATATTAAATTAGTTTATTCCCTATATGTTTCCCCCTCCCTGGGGATCTATTAGGTCAATTGTGATCCAGGTCAAGCAGAAAAATTTCTGGAGACACCTGTAGCAATGCTTGTTTATGTTTATATCAGTAGCTGATTTTATATTAACTGAACTGGCACACAGTTTTACCTTATTTGGGTCTTAATGTCCATACATATGCTGTATTGCAGTACTATAGTGATGTATTTAAATCTGGCACATATTTTACCTTGTTTTGGTCTTCTTTCTTGAGTACTTCCACCTGTTCCCGTCTGTTTTGGGAATCTAGTCATCTTAGTTTGAGAACCTATACATGACGCCTTCTGCATATGTTCCTAAACAGTTGCATCTTCTCCTAAGTGAGATATATGCCTTGGAACCAAATGCTAGCTTGACACTCTTGTCCAATAGAATATACCCATTTCCTTAATTTTATGCAACCTTTCCCTGTAATTTTCGTAAAGTATCTAAGGTAATTTCCCTTTATCAGCATTAGAATCTCCTGTCTAGCTTACTTGGGAAAATGAATAAGTTTGGCATTGTAGAAGTACTTCTGAATTATAGCTGGTTTCTTATTTGGAGTGCTGGAGCTGCTAAAAACTGCATTTGATCCACAGTGGAATGTAATTGAAATAGGGAATGTGTTAGATGCTCAGGCTACCAACTCTGTTCTCTATATGTTCCTGAAGGGTGTTACATTCCAGTACCCGCATGTATTTTGTTTCCACTACTTTTTGCGTTGTTATCTTGAATGATTTTTATTCTCAAATATCATTTTTAGGTTAACGCATTTAGGTCAATGATGCACGAGGATATGATGGTGGGTGCCTTTTCTCATTCAACTGCAGTAGGAAAATTGCGTGAAGAATTGCCGGATGTTCCCGCTGATGCTCGAATCCATTTGCCACGATACAGTGTGGATGAAGCTGATACCGTCTGCCACTACTATCTCAGGTCTGCTTCTTTGGACTTGTAAAATCACAGGGTTGCTAGTCATTTCTATATAAGAAGCATTTTTATTTTATCTTAGCTACAGGCTCATCACACGTGCTTTTGTTGACTGCATATTTCTTGTCTCTCCTTTTGAACAATGTCATATGTAATACTTTTAGTTCGGCCCATGGTTGTTAAAGGCGCACGGTGCAAAGGTGCCCTGGAGCCATGGCGCACGGTGCATGGCTCAGTGCGTGCATTTTTGAAGTACGGCGCAAATTTGCGTAAATAAATTATATATTCATATATTAATATATCTTTTACCTACAATATTACACAAACAATTAAATATAAATTTTAGAAATTATATTAATCATTATATCATAAAATAAATGTGTAAAACAACTAGTAAGGGTTTTTCTCTTCTTTTCCTTTTTTTTTAATTTTCTTTTATATTATTCTGTAACTCTTTTAAAAAAAATAAGTTAAAAGGTTTAAAGAAACCCTACATTTTTATGTTACTTTCTTTTAAATATTTATTCCCTTTTTCTTACTTTTTTCTTTTCTCCTTGTGTGAAACCCTAGTTCTCCTCATTCTCTGAAACCTTAGTTTTGCGCGACCGCCGCAGCTGAAGTCCCAGATTGGCGTCGCAGCTGGAACCCTAGTGCGGCGCAGCCTTCGTGAGCGTACCCCGCCCCTGTAGCCGCCCTCTGCCAGTACCTTGTCTTTGTAAAAAACTGGGCTTTGCCCAGTGTGAATAAAGGCTGGGAACCTTTATTTCAGCTGGTTTATTAAAAAATAAATTAAAAAAAATCAAAATATCTTGCAAAACGAGTGAAATTAGAAATGTAGGATTTGTTTAATCATCTTGCATGTTTTGAGCTCTTTTCTTTTTCCTAAAATTTATTATTCTGCAAGTTTTCTTTTATGGTATGATGATTAAAATTATTTCTAGTGTTTATATTTACTAATTTGTGCATTATTGATGTGAATATATATTGATGTATGAAATATATAATTTATTTCTATACATGTGCGCCGTACTATAAAAATGCGCGCACCGCGCTGTGCGCCATGGCTCCAGGGGACCCATGCACCACAGTGCGCTATTAATAACTATGGGCGCACGCCATGGCGCGCCATTAATAACTATGGTTTGGCCAGGTAGTCCTGTATTTGTAACTTCACGTGAACAGCAAGTAACATATCCCTCTCCCATACTTATCTGGCATTGGATTTTGTCTGCTATTGGACATACACTAACAGTAAAGAACAAAGGGCTCAAATCCTACAAGTTGGAAAGCAAAATGAAGGGTTTTCAAATCAGCAACCGCACAGTTGAATGACTTGTTGTGACTCATAGTCAGTTTGTGTGATTCTGCTTCTGGATATATAACTCTGGTTTGGGTGCATGGTAGTCTCCACTTAAGGAAGGTGGCTTTTGATTAGGGGCAAAAGAACACAGAGGCATTTACAAAGTTACACTTGCTGCCTAATGTGAAGCATTACAACAGTAATTGAAATAGGATTGAGAAAAGACATTTCATATTCCAGAAAAGAATCTTTCCTTCCCTTTTTTCTTGAGCTACTTAAGAGATCTGTTTTTTATTTTTTTGCATTTGTGGGAGATGCTATTTTTCGTCTCAAAGGAAACCACATTTTAGTGCTTCCATCCATAGTTATTACTGGGGTGCCATGGCACGTGGCGCACATTGCACTGGCTCTTCGCCTAGTGTAAATAAAGGCTGGCTAAAAAAGCCCAGCCTTTACTTCAGCTGATTTATTAAAAATAAATTAAAAACAATCAAAATATCTTGCAAAACGAGTGAAATTAGAAATGTGGGATTTGTTTAATCATGTTGCATGTTTTAAACTCTTTTGTTTTTCCTAAAACTTATTATTTTGCAAGTTTCTTTTATGGTACGAGGATTAAAATTATTTCTAGTGTTTATATTTACTTATTTGTGCATTATAATTTTTTGCTGTACATATGCGCCGTACGATAAAAATGCGCGTGCCGTGTCGTGTGCTGTGCGCCATGGCTCCAGGGGACCCTTGCGCCATGGCGCACCGTCCGCTATTAATAACTATGCTTCCATCTGAAAGGCTGAAAACAGATTCTAGGGCTGTGAAGAGTAAAAGAAGTGAAGTTGAGAAGTGAAATCAAAGGCTGAAATTTGAAAGTTGAGTGAAGAATAGGACCATCTTTATTAATTTATTTTTCATATATATGTTATTTACAATTAAAAAATAGTGAAAAATTCACGAGCTTTGGGACATATATGTCCTAGTTGAAGCTTAAGTCGAGCTGGTTCACTAGGTAGGTTGATACATCTTACACCCTTGGGCGTTGCTGATGGCTGTGATGAAGAATGGGATGGAAGATAAGACTGGGATAGTCAGTTCTTGGCAGTTGGGACTTGGGAGCTGTGAAATCCAACACTGACAAGGATGTTTTTAAGTGATAATTTTATATCTAATTCTAGTATTGTAGATTTTTAAAGTATATTCTGAAAATCTAGAAATAATAAAAATGACCTGAAAACTCACAAGTGGGCTCCCTAAATTTTGAAATACATACAGATGATTTATTAGTTCTAGCTGGACAAGCTTGATAGCATTGCTTGTCAGCTCGGTTCATCATCCCATCTTGCCGCCATAGTGGGAAAATGGCTCTAGTTTGGACCTCCACCGCCTGGACATATGCTTGATTCAGGATAGAACCACCTCCTAGAATGGTCCGTATCGTCATGAGGCTTTTGTGTATCACTCACCTAGTCACCTATGCCTGGCCATAGAAAGCAAAGCACTTGGTACTTTTTCTTTCGTATAACTCTTATCCATTATTTGTTTACTAGAAGCTTTTCTTTAATTAGAATTTAGGTAATGAAATTGGCACGTATGATTTAATTAAACACTCCAAGAGGTTCCTTATTGGTGCTTTAATTTTGTTTCTAGCAAGCCTCCTTGTCGATATGAGTAAAGGCATTTTGCCTTTTCCTTAAAAACTCTGCCAAACTGTTGTGTACGCAAACATGAGATGTAAAGGTTCCCATGTGCTTGACACTTGGTTCTAAAATTCTGCCACTATCTGATAATTTCTCTTTTGAAATGTTCTACTATTGAATTGAAGTCCCTTGTGGATGCAGAACATTTTATGGCCTTGATTGTATAGTGATTTCTCATCTTTCATCAATTTAAAAGTTGTTTATTCAATTCATAACCTGTGATGTTTCACCTGTATAAGTTTATAGGGAGGTGGGTGTTTGAATACCCTAAGGACCTGTTTATTTGGCATACAGAAAATTAATACATATATATGTATACAAATATTATATATATATGTATTTACGCTTATACTAATATATATAATATATTTAAAAGAAAATAAAACTTAGTGAACGCATATTTGCTTATAATTTTATAAATATATATTTATCTATATTGAACATACCTACGCAAGCATATTACCAAATTTTAGGAATATATTTCATTTCCCAAATTTGAAGTAATATTACCAAACAAAATAATGATACTCTGTAATTAAATTACCGTGAAATATGTCATGTCATTCCCTACCAAAGTATAGGTGCTTATATTTGGTGAGTTTGAGTTTCTTAATTAACTTTTTAACTTACCATATGATTCACTTGTACGTAACACTCTTTGGTCTGTATTTTGTGGCCATTGTCAGGGTGCTTGAAATGGTGGCACTGAAAAATGAACCTCCCAATTCTATACTTTAGTTTGACATAAGCGGTTATTGCTTATATAAAGATTTGCCAATAACTAAAGGGTAGTGGTAAAGTGAATCTCATGGATAACTTGTATGCTTGTCTGGATTTGGGAGAAAGATAAGGATATCATTCCATTATTGTTGAGTGCCAAATACCATTTCATGATCCAAATGTTTTTGCTTCATGTGACATTTCTTGTGGCAGGCAAAGACTAGTGAAACGTGATGCATTTTCGGAGGAAAATTGGAAGAAGATTTTCTTCTTGTCTAATGGAAATGGAACAGAGATGAGATACTTAGTTCCTTTCATGCGATGACCCAAGAAAATGCTCAAATCCTTCTTGCTGACATTTGCTCCAGACTGAACTAGTTTCCTTTTATGCTTAAGGAGCAACAGATCTCACTTTTTAAGTGTGTCCTGCAATCAAAAGAGACAAAGATGGCTGGGAGCATTTCCTTTGCACTGATGAAAATCAGAAATTTTATATGTATCCTTGTTTGGACTGGGAAGTCACCCGGTATCCTTCCTTGGTTTACACTGTTAGGACATTGTACGAGACTAATTTTTATGCTGAGTTATCAACAAATGGTAGCATGCATTGTCCCGTCGAATTATTTAATCAATGATTAGCAAGTGTCAATTTGTTCAAGTTTTCCGACATGCGCCTTTAATTGTATTGCATCTGTGCATTTTGCTTTATTGCATATTAGTTTATGGTGAGTATATCTTTACAAAATGAATGTATTAAAAATAATTTTTTCAGACGAATGATTCAAATTTATATGTTCAGATGTTAGCAATGCATAGTTTCTCTTGTTATGGGCTTGCTATTCAGGTAAGTCCGAATACACCAGGATGTTTTTGCTTTTAAGTTTTATGTCATTCAGGATGTTATAATTGAATGGTTAAAAATATCATCTTTACTTGATGCAATAAAATCTTGTATGAGGAGTTATTGTAATTATTCGTTATATTCTTCTTTTAGAAATGAGATAAATTTCCCTGTGAGTTTCCGTATTTAAAAGAAAATATTACGATTGGGGACTTGCTCAGTCGTATTCTCTATCAGATCTGCACCATGGCTGGTTTTTTGTATATATATGACATATTTGTATCATTTTAGCGAGGTCGATTTCTACTTTTAGTAAAAGTAATTGCCAAGTCGCTTAAATCAATTGATAGAACTGTTGTGTGTTCTAGCAAGACATGATATATCTTTTCTAGTCTATTTGAACCAATGCAAAGCAAATCATTCTGATTTTTGGGAAGAGATTTGAAGAAGGGTTTTGACCCTTATGTAATGTGAGGTATTATCTCAATGCTTTGAAGTTATAAATTTTTAGTACTCGATTCTAAATGTGTTGTTTGTGTGATGTGTAAAATATCTAGGGATATTTTTTGAATGCTTTATCTATAGTTCAATGGTCCCAGTTTTAGGTATTTATTAGTGCATAAAGTATATTTATTCTATATATAACATGCATGTATTATCCATGTATACAAGGGGTAAATTGCTATTATTTTATAAATATGGTAAAGTATTTTGCATTTTCTTTCTTGATAAACAACAATACTTGTACTTCCTCTAACTAAATATATGCATAATAACAACAAATTATGTATTTGATGCCTTCTTAAATAATTGTATAAGCCCAAAACCAATGAGGTGGCCCCCATCAAGCGGTCTAGCAGGTTTGATCCTAATAGCTCATATGCAAGATATCAAAGTCTATAGCTTATTTATGTTTATTAATTTGGTAGGCCCAAAAACGAGCTCAAACCAGTTGGAAAACTCGATGGACAACAAAGACGACATATCACCTGTATTGATGACATTATAAGATACATAATGTCCAAAATTCATCAACAAGTTGCTCCTGGATCGCCGTTAGCCAACATGGAAGTAGCATGTAAAATGTAACCATCAAAATTGGGCTGACTAATAAGGCTTGTTCAAACTGTTTTACCTTCTACAAGATAAGTCCAAATTATAATACATTTTTTCAATTAGCTAAATCACCTAATTTTTTAATGGTGTATCACAAGCTTAATCAGTTCCGGGATTCACTCTCAATCGGCTTATAAATAAAGGTCATTGTGCAACCATAAAAGTAACAAGTATCATATTCTCACGCTCAAATTTCTCTTGATTTTCAGCTATCTTTTAGCATATTTTTGCATTCCACACGCTTCTATCACTTTATCATCATATTTGACCATTATTTTCACAATATTTCAAATTTATTTATTTAGGCAAACACATTAACTTAAGTTTGGAGCTAACCTTTGTTTTGCAGGTTAGTCCTCCTTTGATTTTTAAATTTTCATGAAGATCGTTTGATCATTGTGGTGCTTCTAAACTTCGGTACGCATTATTGGCACCGTATGTGAAACTCAAAAGCTAGAGATATGAGAAATGACAAGTTCAGACAATGAAAGTGACAGTGGTTCTTTTAAGGAAACACTTCCTTCTCCGCCACCGCAAGTTTTGCAGTTCCTCCTCAAGAACAGACATTGGGGGTCCTCAATGCCCCTGCTCTTGCTTTTGACCCAACAACCCTACCTGTTGCCGCCAACTCGTTCTTTTGTGAACAACTCCAACAATTCATTGTGGAGACAAACAACACAACCCTCCACGGCATATTTGCCAGTGGAGTAGGACAATGATCCCAACAGAAGAAGCTTAGCACTCAAGGAGATCGAGAAATTGACGAGTCGAATTCTACTGTACTCCAACAGAATAGACCTACATTAGTTGATCCCACCAGCAGGGAGGAGGGTCAACCACGAACCTCCATAAATTTGGTGTTCCCAAGGAAAGAAGTGGTGGAACTTCGCCAATGGGTAAGGAAAGAGTCCGCGCTATTGGAGCGTGGTATTCACTTCAACAACGACATCATGATAGAAGAGCTCCACTTGAAGGAAGTGAATTGGCCTGGGAAGTGCAACTAGAGCTACGAAAAATAAAAATTAATAAAAAATAAGCATGTATATACCGGATGAAGGGGTATATCCTTAATTTTTCCCGAATGTACGATTTGCAAAAAATAAATATAGGCCAAGAAACACTCAAGAAAACTGAGAGGGACTAATCTATCCGACTTCGTTGCTACCAGTAAACCTCCCTTTGAGATATCAAATGCTCCAGCTCTTCTCATAAACTTGTTCCCTCAGCCCGACTCCCTGCTGAGATGGCCCTTGCTTTGATATGCTTGAGTTCCTTCTCAATTTTTGAAATCTGGCTAAGGTCCAACCGAGGGCAAGAACTACTTTAGGCTGACAAATGACAACGGCAATAAGCTAACTTGCTAACGTAGTTTGTTGCAACAATCTGTACTTCACATCTAAGTTCATGAATCCAGCGAGTTCCCAAACTCCAGATGTTTGACTTGTTAACCTGCTTTTTCCACACAACTTGAGTATGGACTAACGGAGGAGAGTGGTCTGATTGAATCCATGATAAATGTTGCACGAAAGCGTGTAGGTACAATTGTGCGCACCCCAAAAATTGGATGTAACAGCCCAAAAACGGATGAAACAGCAGCAGCAGCAGCAGCAATTAAGTTTCAATCTAAAATTTGAAACTAAAACTTTAACCATTTAAAAACCAAATTTAAATAAATCAGCTGCTGTAATATTTGCTTTAAAACTCCAAGATTCTAATATATGGGTTTCTCATTACAACAATGATGGCATGAACAAAGTCCGAGAGGAAGAGAGACGGGGAGTAGAGGAAGACAAACTTATGATTAAATTTCTATGGAATTTCTTTTTTCTTGTCTTACAAAATCCCAACTACACATGGGTATTTATAGATGCACAAATTTAAACTTTCAAACTAACCTATAATTATCTCATAAGTTTGTGCCAATATTAAGTTTGGTCTAATAAAATTTTTAAAATATATTAACTATGAATATTGACCAACCCATTAGAAATGTCAAATTACATTCTATGATGGAAGAGGTAAAACAGCTCTATCATATATATCCTTATAAATCCCTAGGTCCTGACAGCCTATCCCCAGTTTCTCTACAAAAATATTGGCAATTAGTGGGTATAGGGACGTCACTTCTTGTGTGCTTCATTTTATGAACAATAGAAATCTTGATCCTAAGTTCTATTACACATACATTGTTCTCATTCCCAAGTGTAAGGACCCGATGGATATTAGTCATTGTCGGCCGATTAGTCTTGCAACATCATGTACAAAAATAGCATTGAAAATGATAGCTAATTGATTAAAACCCCTCTCAATGACCTCATCTCTGAATCTCAGTTTGCCTTCTCACAGATAATGTCGTTATAGCCTACGAAATTAATCATTATCTCTCCCACAAGTATCAAGGCCAAGCCTGACCTCAAGGGGAGTGGATTTTTTGTTGGAGAGTATTAGAAATATACGGCTTTCATCCAATTACGATTTCATTGATTGACGTGCGTTACATTCTTCTCTTACTCAGTTATGCTTTCAGGATAAAAGTTTGGTTATTTTCACTCTCTCAAGGAGACCTGGTTTCCCCCTATCTTTTCTTATTTTGTGCAAAAGCTTTCAATCAATTGATTAGTTGGGAAGAGGAACGAGGCATTATTCAGGGTGTTGCGTTAGCCGACATGCACCTAAAGCGTCCCACTTGCTCTTTGCAGATGACACCTTGATTTTCAGTCAAGAAACATTTGAAGCAATGAAGTGCATCCAATCCATCCTTGCCAGGTTTGAGGCTGCTTCCAACTTCAAAATTAATATTGAGAAGTCATCTGTTGTTTTCAGCAAGAATACCCTGGAGGACGTCAAGCTACTTCTCGTTGGAACGTTGGGTATAGCTGTGGTAGAGAAACACCGCAAGTATTTGGTGCTGTTGGGAATGACTAATGCACTTGTTCCACATAGAACAACCTTCCTTTTATCTATATATATATATATATATATATATTAAGTCATTTTACTACCTTTGAAATGAGAAGTGTGGATAGGTGGATTTTGGAAGAATTATCACACGTGTGTGCCCACCCGTCCTGGGCCTGGCTGAGCATGCATGGTTATATATATTTTTTGAAAAAATTACATTTAAATCCTTCATTTCTCACTTTTTGGACTCTCAAGTGACTAAGTCTCCTCATTCTTTTTAGCCGAATTTTAGTTGTTGTTAATGATAAATTCATTGGTAATTTTTGTGACTGGTGTAGAGTCCTTAAATCTCCATCAGCCAAGCTGTCCGAGAGCCTCTTCTCTGCTTTCTTTTTTTTCTCTTTTGAGTGTTGTTTTATTCATTGTTCCAAGCTTTCTTCCACGAGTGCGCGTGTAAGAGAGTTATAGCTGTGTTAACTTTAGAGAGCGATCGGTTTATACTAACTGCACCACGGTAGTATTGAAATTTCACTTTCAAGGTGATGGTTTTCGACGACACAGTCTTTCATTTTCAAACAGGTGCTTCCTACTACAGTCGGGAAGTAATAATCAGGAGCATAAAAGAGTTTATCGACTAGCCTGGCACAAGGTATGTAAGAGCAAGGATGATGCCTACCTTGGATTCAAAAGATGGGTGCTTTCAATAAGGCGATACTTGCAAAACAATTCTGGCACATTGTGAAGTACTCTGGATTTCCTTTCAGGTCCAATAATGAAGCAGAAATACTTTCTAAAGGGTGACATCGTCACGACCCAGCTCAATCTGCAACACTCGTTTGTATTAGAAAACATTCGCGGCACTAGGGGCCTGATTGACTGGGCACCAAGACTGAACACATTCTGAGTGATTACAGCCTGGAACACCTCAAGAGGCTACATAGCCAGACTGATCAAGGGAGAGGCATGCGGATGGAATTAGTACCTTGGTCTTTCCATTTTCAGGCTGGAGGATGCTGATCGGATTCTCGGGATTCCTCAACGGAAGAGCACGCACCGGCAAGGAACGCTTTCCATGGGCATGAGACTTACACTACTTTTTTTTAGTTTCATAGTGAGTTGCTTATTTTTTTGTTAGTTTTTTCGGTGGTTTACTCACAATTTTCCAATTCTCTGGACTCCATTGTTATCTTTCTAGTGTTATAATTTATCAAATGATAAATAGCAATTTACCTGTAATATCGCAAATAAACAAATTAACCTCCAACAGAAAAAATAATAATAATAATTTACCCCTCTGTGCTTTTTAAAACGAAACAAATTACCTCCCTATTTACAGAGATAAATTGCTTTATTTTAAAAGAAAAAACAAGAGGTAAATTATTGTATTTTAACAAACACAGAAAGCTAAATCAATTTTTTCATAAAAGAGTAATTTATTCATTTGCAATATCACATGTTGCTTACATTTTTGCCCTTTATAAAATTACCGTTCTTTCCTTAAAAATAAAATGTTAAACAACCCTGAGACAAAAAGTTAAGAAATTCGTCTATTCAAAATGAAATACTCTAACAAAAATTATCACATCAAAGTACAAAACTTGGAAAGTTGTTTGTTTAATTTGACACTCATCACATTTCGTTTTCTAGTATTTTCTTCTTTTCTTTGTTTTGTTGGTTTAAAACCATGTGTGCCTGGACGAGAACTCAACACAGATCCCTACCTGTCCATTGCTCAAAAGTCCTGCAATTAAATGTTGAGGTAATAACATAGCACCAATCTCCACCCAAACTCGCTGCAATCTTCCATGCTCAACAAAATGTAATTTAAAGAAACATTGGTACTTTAATAAGTTAGATAGTGATACAAAATTAAATTAAAATAAAATTATTTTATTTTATTTTTAAAAATAAAGCTTATGGTGTTTAATATCATAGTATTATGAATATGAACTAGTTCACACTAAAATAAAATTAATAAACCTAACATCTTTTACAACGTCTATTTCAGAAAGACCTAAAAGCACAAGCTCTAACGTTGAAAATTAAAATAATAAAAAACATTTATTATTAGTTATTTGTCACAATAATTAAAGTATTTCTTAATCCAATGCACTCTTTTTATACTGTTTTTCATGAATTTGAGTACCTTTAAGATGCACTTGCTTTACATTGCAATGTACACAAATTTTACTAAATCCTTATCATTTCTTTATCCTAAAATTTTCTCATACCAAACAGATCGTAACATAAAAATTAAAGATTCAAGAAAACATATTGTACAAGTGAAATGTGCACTTGTCTGAGATATGCCTGGGCTTCAAATTTTGCCACTTCAAAACAATTAACCAAGAACAAGATTTTTTTTCTCTTGTTAACTGATAAAGGAGATTCTAAGACAGAGATAGATTCTCTTGCCAGACCAATTTCTTCAGTATGCATGCACACAAGTATTGTCTCCATGAAAGCTGTCAATTACCACTGACCTGAGTTACATAACAACAATCAAATATTTCACAGCTTATATATAACAAAAATGAAGATAGTAAAGGCGAACTACTTAACTCTACATATGCACCAACTTTTTATTTTCAGTATTTGGGATGAAGAAACCAGAATATAGTAATTTACCACGTCTGGAACCATGATGACAGGCAAATTGAGACCCAAAACCAGAGAGTAGAATAGAGATAGCAAAAAACCGGAAAACTGCCTTCTACAAAAGTGTAAAAGTAACACGAAAGGTAAATAGAGAAGATGGGGATAAAAATCCTAACCATGAAAGCCAACTCCAATTAGATCGTATTGCTTCCGGACCTAGCATGATTGACTACTCTGTTATGCTGGTGAAATAGTTCTCTCGCAAACACAAGCTCAGCACAAGTCCGCATTACACCATCCTCTTGTTCTCTTGTCCCACTTTACTGCACACCTACATAGAAAGAAACAAACGAAATGGGGAATTGGCCCATATCTATGCATGAGGGCTATACTATAACTCTCAAATATAGTCTACCCGTCTTTTCAATGCAAAAGAGCATAGTGGGGAGTGTGGGGGAGGGGGATAATACCCAGTTGAAATTTCAGTAAAAGTCAATGAGGGCAGAGTACAATGCGTAATCTTGGATGAGAAAAATTCTCAAATGCATTCTCATCTCAGCAATGAAGCATATCTATTATTTATTTTATATTTTGTATTCAAGCATATTTCAGATAAAATGACTACGATACAACACAAAAAAGTTGAGCAGATTTACCATCTTCACAAGTCAGCATAGAAGAGCCTCGTGGAGTAGCCCGACAAGTTCCCTAAGACATGTTTAATTCAAGGTGAAAGCATAAGCTCATTGTTATGACTTATGAGGTTCCAGTGTCATCCAATTACAGGCAGAGACAGGTGACCAAAGAGCTCAGTTGCAGGTGCTGTTTAGTCGGGGCGTTAAAGTTTCCTTCAGCTCAACGAAATGAATTCCCAATAAAAATATATGCAAAGAGAATGAGATATCTTGAACAAAAAGGGTGAACAAGTGTTGCATCTTTACATAGGATCAAAAGGGAGATTGGCACAATGGACAAGTTGATTTGTGAGAAGTTGAGAACCACTTGTAAAGACATGCAGAATGAAATTTATGCTTGCAGGTCTTGCAAGCAAGACGTGGCAGGCTATGGTTGACAGTGTGGATAACACTATAACAAATGGGGCACTCCTCAACTCCTTCAAATTCCTTGTCAAAATTGCTCTTCCATATTCTTATTGCTTCAGCTAGTGCTCCATTCTGTATATTCAAACAAACACTCATCAGATTTTAGCTTTTCAAATCAAAGTTGTTCAAAGTCAAGGATGACCTTAATATATGCCGACAGGCAAAATATGTGCAACCTATGATTTCTTGGTAAAAAATCAGTCAACGTTTTGGATTTTTACTTTGATGCAAGATCCACAATGAATGATACATCTACAAGAGTGATACAAGAAAAATAGCTCTGTTAAGCATGTGATTAACCCAGTGGTCTACATAAAATTGATCATTGCGCAATTTTGAAAAAGGTAAATGTAAGTACCTAAAACCTTACATCATGAGTTCATACATCACATCATAGTAGGAAAAACTGAAACCTTTTTATATGGTACAAGCAACTGGAGTCTAAGTAAATACCTGATTGCGAACAAATGACATCAATGACATCAACCATTTTCTTCGCTTCACCTCACTAATGCCAAGGCTCCTGGTACAATCCACATCCACAGGCCTCAGAGGATAAGATGGAGGAAGACGAATCACTAGATCCATTCCTGTCTCATCCTTTGTATAGGTGGCCACAACCTCATTAGCTGATTTGCTCACACTAACGGAGAAATTGTCATCAGCAAAACTAGCTTTCTTGATCTGCATTAATAAAATAATGCTCCAGTCATATGTGGCTATAAACCAAACAAAATTCTCCCAGCAGTAATTGCAAGAAAATTCAGTGCAAGTAATGATATGGATATACTGTGGATCTGATAGGATGTCGGCTAGAGTAATAGTTTCCTAATAGTCAATGTCTATCCATCTGATATTTTCTCTTGTACATTTGCTATTGTGATAAATAATTACAGAAAGATAACAGTCATCTAGATCCTAGAGTTTTCCCTATATAGGGGCTCAGCAAATAAAGAAATGCAGGTCTGAGAACACTGTAAGGCAAAAAACTAAATGAAAGACATGACTGCCACAAATAATAACCGCTGTCCTTGAGGAACAGTATAAATGCAGTAAAATCCACACAAATTAAGCCCACATTCAAGCCCAATCCCACTGTGAAAGGAATAATGGAGTAAAAGCAATAAACAGATGAAAATTTGGACACAAGTCATGGGCACCTCGGATAATTCATTTGATATCAGTGTCGGGCTACACCATGCTTTTGTGAAAGACTCAATGGCAGATGATAGTGAACGATCCCGTATATCACTAAACCACCCCCGGACATAGGCTGGAAGATTATGAAGCATCAAACCAAATACAGCTCCGGCAAGTGAAGCCATTTTCTCTGATCCAGTAGGCCAAAGCAACTCTACAGAGAACAAGACTGAACCGGTAGTGATAGCACGCCTTGCAGCGTCTGCTGCTTCTGACACTGCAGCAGGAAGTTCTAAATCTTTTTTCCTTGAGCTGGTGCCCATGTATACCTCCAATGGAATGTGTTGGAAAAGACAATCCAGTATTGTTGAATTGGTAGAATCTTGCACATATTGAATCATTCTCTCCCTTGCCGGTGATGATGAAGGCAAGGATACTATATGCGACAGCAGCAAACACCAAGCAATTAATACATTCACCTATCAATTTCACATAGCATGAGCCCGAATCATAATAGCCAATAAGGCACCATTTTATAATTTAACTCTAAACCCTGTACATCCTAAAAGAGTAACTGAACAATGCGCCATAAAAAAACATGTAGTCAAATGCTAATGCGAAGATAAGATATTACGTACCCGTTCATGTGCCAGTAAATCCATTTCAAGAACCTCGTGAGGTAATTTTTCTAGTTTGTGAGAAATTTCATTCCTCAAATGAACGTTTTCTGCTGACAAAGTATCAAGAGATTCCTCATTATTAGAAGCACCATCATTGAACACCTCAGTGTCACATGTAAAAGCTAATTGTCCCACAGGCTCAGCAGACAGAAGAACAAAAGCTGCGTACTGCAGAGGAGGAAGTGGTTCACATGAAAACACTAAAGCATAAAGGGAGCTGATGGCCCCTTTACTTAGCCCCCAAATCTCAATTGATCTCATAGCTTTGTCTCTTGCGTGTGAACTAGACTCAACAACACATGAAGCAACCAACTCCCAGAACTGACGATGATAAAGCCTAGATGACGCAATAATAGATGAAGCCTGATGGCAACATGAATTTGCTATTGCCTCTGCACAAGCAGTGCAGAAAAACATACGAAGAATACCTTCAAAAATACGATCCGTGATGAATGCCCACTTCTCATTCCCCAAAGGATTTAAATTTTCAGAATGTTCCTTGTCTTGCAACCCCACAAGGGAACAAAACAGAGAGAACCCCACAAGTGCATTTCTGGCAAGTTCTATGGCGAAAGGATCACTGATTACAACAGCATTCTCAAGCTTATTTAATGAAGCATTTACATCATTAGGCCCATTCGCGAGAGTATCATTGACATTCTCTACGGTTTCTTCCATCATAACAACTGCTGCTTCAATCCAAAATCTGAGTCGATGCAAAAGAAATTTCCAATCATCTTCATCAAAATCTTCCCAGCAATAAGCAACTGAAATTACCATTAGCTCTGATAACAGCTTCTGCACTAATGGTAGCTTATTTACTACAGCTGATGCACCTTGCCTCTGCTTCTGAAATAACTCGTACAGAACAGCTCTCTCCATAGGCAAAACGGTTCTTTCTGGTCTTATCCTTTGCATCCTTCCCGTTACTTTTATAGGGAAACAGGATATAACCAACTGAAGCCAGTCCTCCATATCTGCGACAAATCAGATACTAGTTACCAAATTATAGGAAAATAAGCAGTATAATTGATTTCCTACCATGTTCATGATTCAAAACTTTTGCTATTATTCAAAACCAAGAATATCAGTCCAACCCTCAAAATGAAATCAGGTGAACTGCTTCATTGCCCGTTATGGTCATGACAATACCATTTCTTTGAATTATATCATAACCTGTTCACAACTTGCATGGTACATCAATAAAAAGTAAATCCGAGCTACCTTCTCCAGTTTGCCATGCATTCAGTGGAGGGAAAGATGCAGTTCTCTTGAGCCAGTCTACTGTTGCTTGATGCAATTCGCTCTGGCTATAAGGACCACAGTTATCATTAGTGTGATCGTCAAATCCAGTGCTCAAGGGTCTAACAAGGATGTTCAGAATAGAAGGAAGAACCCTCAAACAATTTAAGTTTGCAGTATCACCAATATAGAGCTTGTTTAGAAGTAGTCTAAAAAGTGATCTAGCTTTCTCATTTCCCCACACATTATCTTGGAAAAGAGTACAGAGTATAGACAAAAGCGCTCTTAGAAAGGGTTCTTCAACAGCCTCTAACTCGCCAACTGAAGCACAACATAAAAGATTTATCCCACCACGAGCTCCATGGACTAGAGAACCATCAAGCAAAATGTTGAAAATGGAATCTGCAAAGCCATAGTCACCATTCTTCACATAGCCAAGGAAAGAAGGCAAAAAAGAGTGCAAAACACTGCCACCAAGCCATTTCCATGTGCATAACATTTCAGCAGCAAGCCAAGGACGAGAATAATGAGATTGGTCGTTTGCCAAGTCTATAACAGGAGCTTTGGTTGAGGAAATTGAGGCATTGGAAATAACACCAGCAACAACACGATCAAACCCTATTTCAGATATTAGTTTGTCGACCAGAGCAATAAACTTGGTATTTTTGGGTGCCTACAAATCATATGATTCTCGTTAGTTTCAATATCTTGTATATCATACACACAACAAAAAGCATATTGGACATGATGAAGTGAAATTACACATTTGCAATTGAACTAAATGAATACAAAGACTGAATAGGCAGTTCGTCAATATCATTGAGGCGGTTAAACTATTTGAGCCAGAAGATTCAAAAATTAAGACAAAGAAAGCCAAAAAAAAAGGAAAAAAAATAATGTCGCTAGAAAAAGGTTAGAGGCTGAGAATGAAGAACAGATACAAGGCTACCGAAACACATTGTTACAGGTCTGATAAATTATTAAATCCACACAAGTAGGGTTTATAATGATATTTACTTCTTATTACAAATATTTATTTTACCATGTAAAAGTAACCAATATTTAGCAGCAATTCAAACTATGACATTCAATCTTGCACAAAGAGAGCATACAAAAATGGAATATTTATCTCAGGCTTTATGATTTGTCAGGTCTGTATAACTCAACCAAACAAGAACTATAAGTTCTCAGGGCAAATTACATTGACACCCATGAGGTTAGGCGTAATTACACAACCACTGCCTGTCCTTTATATCCTTCATAAAATTAGAGGTGCACCCTTGAGGGGGTGTTAGTGCAATGTACCGGGGATGTTTGGGAAAGGTTTTGCCAATTGAACTGGGGGGGGGGGGGGGTATACTTGTAATTACAACTACAACCACTTGAAGGGGGCACTTGTAATTTTACAAAGGACAAATTCTAATAGTAATAGGTATAACTGTGTGCATTTATTCCAGTTTCATATTTTATGCATTCCAGTTAGCATCATTTGAAGTGAGATAGAAATAAAAAAAGCAAGTATGTGCATTTGCTACTGTTAATTGTCTACTAGACTCTAATAGCCAAAATTTTTGGAGAACAGCAGTAATCATTCTTGTAAAATCTTATTGTTCTTCAAGAAGGACCTGGATGATAACTAATATATTTTGAAGAAAATGAAATAACATGAACAGATTTCATGGAAGCATTTTCTCATGTAGAAAGCTGCATCAATAGAAGGTTATTTTTGAAGTAATAAAGACAGATCATATTGCTGCCCAAGACCATTTATAAAGTGATATCTCACTACAGAATATTATGTTTTCCAATCGCCCAGCCCAGTCAGTTTAGACCGCAAGCCTATTTCCTATACCTTCCAGCATATTACTAAAACATACTGAGCTTCCAGTTTCAATGTGAAGCGAATGGAGAACATAATTACACAACAGGATTTTCCAAAATAGAAAGCTCATTGTACTCATGTATTAACTGACAAAAAGCATAGCTACACTGTGATAAGTAAGGACTGAATAAGCAGGGGTGAGAGGAGGTTATGCATGCATAATTTCAGAGAAAAATAAAAGAAAAACAACAAAAAGAAAGAATCATAGCACAACTCACCTGGAGATCCAGATTCTCAGTGCATAACCTGGCTCCTGCTGTATCGGGCATTATCCATAAAGGCCATGAATCATTCTTGCTCAGAAACTGCTCCAACAAGTGTTGCTCCTCCACTTGGTCTTGACAGAAAAATTCAAAAGTACCAACCGCCCATTGGCAGCAGGAAGAAATGAAATTGTCTGGATCAAATCTATAATCTACAAATGTAATGCATTTTATTGATTGGATCAAAGTGGTGGCCAAGCTCTTCCGGCTATTTACACCAAAGCTTTTCAAGAACTGGTCAGTGATTTTGCAGCGAAAAGCATGAACAGCCTCACAAAACGTCAACCTGGCCTGGGCTTTTCCTATATGTTCATCAAGCTTGTTCTCCAAAACATTTATCCAGCTAAATTCCCAGTCAATTATAAAAATTGTAGCCAATATACCTTGAACTAGCTCACCTTCACCCTCAATAGTATTCAGACAAAAGTAACTATCATTTAGAATATCTAAAGCAAAATGAGCCATATCCAGCAGATTACTAGAAGACTCCAACCTCCACTCAGAATAATTTCTGCTAATTAACAAAGAAAATACATCTTGAACCCAAGCAAAAGGAGAATCCATCATGAAAGTCATGAGCCTCCGAAGTACTTCCTCGAATACAAAAATTAATGTGTTTCGTGATAGGAAGCAAACTTTATCATCTTCAAATTCTCCACCAACGACAGCACTGCCACACAAGTTCAGAGCAATGGAATAAGACTATCATATTATGAGCAGTAGTGATTTTCTTAATACTCGCAGGAAAATTAAAAAAACCCAAAATATTCTTCAGCATTAGGTGATCTGGGAAAATGCTTAAAACATTTGAAATTCGTTAACTGAATAAAATATCTAGAAAGTTCATTGTCACCAATACCTAGCCTGACAAAGCAAATATTATTATTCATACTGATGGGAAAGAAGCCACTGATTACTACAAATGAAGTATTTGACCAACTCAACCCATTATTCTCAGGAACCCACAATAAAATATGTGAAGGAGACAAAAGAATCATTTCCAAGAACTAACATGCAGGGCTACTTAACTTATATTGTCATGCCATTGCACCCAGCCAATAAGAACACACATGAGTACAATCTCCTCATTCAGGAACATAGAACAAGCATCTATAATGTAGTTCCTGACTATGGATAGGACCATCCATGGATGACTCTAAAAATGAATCAGAGATACATTCATCCTTCATTCTTTCTGCCTCAAGTGAAGCGTATCAAGCAACCTTGAGAAAATAAAGGCCAAAATCTTGTGAAAAACAAAGATTGCAGGGCTGATAAAATTGTTGTAAGCTTTACAAATGCGTCTGATCTCCAAGTCAGCTCAAGATGACTACTTAGGTTAACTGCTGTAAACAATTTCAAGAATAAGAGACTTATAATCAAGTAATTTTACAAGCTTATTCCGGGCAAAAGCGCAAGGAGTGTAAGCAGAACCATCTTATGCCGTCAACCAAGCTAATAGGGCATATATGGAAGCATAACATTCCTTAATTACATACATTTAGAAATAAGAGTTAACAGAAACATAAAATATTCTTTCCAGATTTACAATAACCTCGTGAAACATATCCTTCTTCAAACCTTTACAATAGCCTCCTTCACCAATTGTATTCTCTATTGGAGATATAGCCATTTTATGGGCGTTGACAGAAAGATAAAATGTACTTCCACCTTAACATCCAATCAAGAAATAGCAATACTAGTTCATCAATATGTTGTGGCATAAAGAAAGAGGCCATACAGACTAAATAAAGTAGATGCAATGTCCGGATAAAATTCAATGTAGTACATATAGCATAAGTTGAAAATATTTCACAGAGATTCACATACCACAAAAATCGAGCATCTGAATTTCCAAAAGGTGGAGAAGCTTTCACAACATCAATAGCAACCAAATCTAAAAGCTCATGTTGCCAGTTGCTTTCACACGAGCCAGGCCGATTAATACCATTCCTAGTTCTCTCCCTGACCTTCTCCATCAGAATAGCCAAGACAGATATTTGGTCTCCATCCATGGTTCCAGGATTGAAACCAACTTTTTCTCGATTCACTAAGTATGTTATAATGTCATTCCACTGTTGTGAGAAACACTCATCATCAAGCAAGGAGAGCAAAAGATCCAATCTAGCAGCAGTAGAGGGAGTAAAACTTTTTAAGCACCAGGGGATAATTATGTCGGTGAAAGATTGCAAAAACTGTCTTGTTCCTACGCCAGTCCACATGAGCTCTTGAATAATTTTGCGAGGTCCAAATACAGTAACAGCAACGACAATAAGCCTAACTGCATCTGGTGAATCCTGGTTTAAACAAAATCGATACAGCAATAAATGGATTATTCAGGAAGATATTGCTATAGAGAACACGAACAGAGATAACCTAAACAACTAATATAAGAACAAAGAGAATGAAGAAGCTGACATTTTGCTATATATAATTGGTGAAATATATTCAATCAGTGTACCGCACTAGACATCATTTTCGAAGAAGAAAGTGAACAGCTCTAGTTTATCAAACAAGTGTGCTAAAATCAAAGACAGCTCATAAAATGACAAATATTATGCTAGTTCTTGCTCGATGCAATATGATCGAAGTACATGCGAAATGAGCTTAATCTCATTTTCAAAGAAAATGCGCAGGAGAAAAGAAAATTTATGAAATGAGTTGTAGCCTATCAAGTGTACTTGACCCTTTGAAACAAGTTTATATACATCTCTATACACAGGAACAAGAGCAAAAATTAATCTTTTCACCCCAAGAGTTCACCTTTCCAACACAAAAACTAAGCTTCCACATAAAGTAGGCTATTCAATGACTCTGATTTCTAACTAAATTCTGAGTTCTAACCTATGTTAGCAATCAAGACCAACTAGCAGTGCTCCTCCATGACAATATGCTTCCAATACTCTAATTACTTATTTTAAACTAATCTTAAGATAATATCTATAAGACCTCCAGTGTCCCTGCCCTCCTGTCTCTCCATGTTTGACTCCCAATATGAATATATTTTCCTTGAAAGTAATAATATGATGAACAGAATCTTCAAAAGAAACCTAAGGTATCATTGTGAAGAATCCAATTTAAGATAGAAATGGCAACTAGAATCACAAAGAAAAATAAGAAATAATTTCTAAAACATTTTAAACAAACCCCAGCAAGACTGAATGGAATTTCCTGGTGTAACTTACAAGTGTCTCAATTAATGGGAAAGATTTTTTCAATGCCGGCCCCACCAAGTCAAGCAAGGGCCACGTTTCTCCTTTCTGCACAGCATATTTGTCCAGTAATGAAATAAACTTAACCACCCATAGCACGTTTTGAGAAGAATACTCCGTCTGCTGAAATATATCCAGACAATTTGCCTGAAACTTCAAGGAGAATGCCGATAGCAAATCATGTTTTAGGCAATGAATCTGAGAAAGAATTTTAATGATGCATTTCCCTAGAGTTTCCTCATACTCCATTGAATGCTTACTGTTCACTGCTTCTCTTGGTTCCTTGTGTATATGTTGGATGCTATTCTTCGATTCACCCTGAGTACACGATGAAAACGATGCTTCCTGATATTTTGGGCTGATAGCCAATAGATATTCATGCCACAGAAGCCCTAATAGTATCTCATCAATAAGGGTATGCTGGAAATGGTAAATGGCATCTGCTCCTACACAATATCTGATACCAAGGGCACACAAGTAGGTTTTAGTCTTTAAGAATAAAATAAGAAAAACAAAATGCCAAAACCAAGAAATTAATTCACAGATAGTGAGTCTCAAAGGAGATATAACTGTCACATCCTACATGTGCCCATACCTGGAAGAATTTCTCAAGCCCCAAATAAAACATTCTTCCACTGCCAAGAAAAATGCAAGCCGGTCTGCATTTGAAGAATAAGACATGCTTCTTCCTGCCCACAGGCTATGGAAAAATTCAAGAAAAAATTTATCCCCTGTGATTGCTTCTGAAGGTACTATTTCTAAGAATAGAACTAATGCTGGATATGACACTTGCTGAGATCCAAAACACCCATTCCTAAGAAAATTCCATAGCCGGCTTAGAATAGTTTTGTGGACATTCACTGCATGCCAACTTTCAGGAAAGCTTTTAGTAAATAGTAAGAAAGTGTCCCACATTGATGAATGGCAAGCTGGATTCTTTTCCTGGAAAGAACCAAGTATTGTCCCAGCAAGCACTTTTATATCTTCTTCACTGATAGTATTAGGAATGTTTTTTATACAACTTCTCACCACTGAATATGCTGCAGACCGAATAGCTGGGCTTTGAGACTTCAAAAAGTCTAGAAAATACTTGTGACTGGAGAATAGCTTCTCTGCAGCAGAAGCAGCAATGGTCCTGGCTTTCATAGCATGCTTTGATTCACCAGTTACATTTTCTGTAGCAGAACTGTCAGAATGCCAGGAGAAGAAAACATCAAGAAGTGCTGCTAATGCCAGTAATGATGAAGAAAGCACCTGCCAACAGCCAACCCCAATCAAGCTTTAAAATGACACTAGAAATAAGATGATCAGATGACTATACCAGGAAGACTACAACAGAAGAGAAAAGAAATGATAAGACCACAGGTATGAACAACTAAGTTGCAAACACAACTGGCACAACTTCAACGGCAGGGTAACAGATCACAAATCTTTCTCCGGCATTAGGATCTTTACAGATTATTAATCTGAAAAAAGCAAGTAAAAATAAAAAAATAAAAAATCATGCATGAAGACTACGAGAGAAGAGAAAAGAAATAATAAGACCACAGGCATGAACAACTAAGTGGTAAACACAACTGGCACAACTTCGGCGGCAGGGTAACAGATCACAATCTTTCTTCGGCATTAGGGTCTTTAGAGATTATTAAACTGGAAAAAGCAAGTAAAAATTTAAAAATAAAAAATTCATGAAAACATTAACATCTCAAAAGGAGTGAAATAATGAAATGCAAACGCAAGTTGATGAATTGGCTGATCTCATCTTCCCATCCAATTCAATTAGATGATTTAACGATCAAGTATATTGATTGTGCATCAGTACAGATGTAAAATTTAACCTGCTTATATCTTGTAAATCACAAACAAGAAGGCAAACCAGCAGTAACACTGCAATTTCCCTTGCACAAGCACACAAAGTAAAGGAAATCAACCTTTGCCTATCAGAAACTTTAAAGCCTAGGCATGGAGACAATTCAGACTAATCAAACTCAAAAACAGAGATTTAACTACCCACCAACAATGTCAGAAGAAGACACACCCCACAAACACATATGCACAATGAATTCTGAATTCCTTCTGACCAACCAATAGAAATGGTGAATGTAAGTTTAAATACTCAATCCGCAACATCAGAGATCAATCGCAGGTTTTCTACTTTTCAAATTCACATGCATTGGTTTGGCAACAAATAAATAAAACAAGATACTACATAGACATTCTAGGTCTCATATAGATAGAGTCCCTTGGTTTTCCAAACTTACATCTCCCTCCATTAAGTTTTTTTTTGTTCTTGATGTAGCCCTGTTAGTCTCTCTAGCCGAGAAAAGCCAATGTCAAACAAGAATCAACAAACATTCAATTTCACGCTTGCCATCATTGGCTTGTGAAGTCAGCAGGTTTTCAAGAGCACCAAGGTTTGTCTAGTTACATAAACCTAAAAAGTCTTCCATAGATCCCCCAATTATCATCCAATTTCATTACGTTACTTCCCATCAGGTTTTGATATTTTTACTGTATCATAAGATTTTGAGTTCATATTCTACATGCGATCAGCAAAATCTAAGTTTTTTAAATAGAAAATGGAAATATTTAATGTATCCTATATTTTGTTTTCTCCTTCAGTTATCTTTGATTTTAACATAATATTATATTCTACCAGAAAACAAAATTAGAAAAAACTATAGATACTTCAAATTAAATACACATTAAATTTCTCATATTTAATTTGAAACTGAATTTCCCCTTCCAACCCGAAACCTGAAGGCCTAAATCACCTGCTTTCTGCTGTTACACATGCCTTACCTTGAATGTCACTACCCTGCAGATGGTCTCTTTTAGCGTTATTTAATTTTCTAGGCCTTCCACATCTACCATCACCAACTCCATCTCAATTATATCAACTAATTTCAGTAATAAACAATATAACTAATCCAATGAGCACGATGGCACAATCACCATCATGAACAACTAATCAACCAACCATGTCACTACAATACACCTCTAGAAGTCAAACTTGAATTTTTGGACTACATAATATATATACCACATTTTTAGAAGTCAAACTCGAATTTCTAGGCTTGACAGCAAGCATTATATTGGTGATGGGAAGAGAAAGAAGATTCAAGTCTGGGTCTAGATTCAGGCATATTACCACCTATCGGATTTTGATTTGTGCAATTAGTACTGTACGCTGTCAAAGCATCTTTATTTTTTTTTGGGATATTATAGGACTTTATAGGGTATAAATAATAAGTAATAAGAGCCCTAATTTAAAAACTGACAAATTCATGGGAGGAACTCAATTTTTTCAACAATGTCCAAGAGAGGTTTGTGTAACTTCTAGTTAAAGGAAAAAGAATCATTTATTGAAAATAGTTAGGGTTAAGGGGCTTTTGCAATATTCTGGATGTTGCTCGTAAACTTATGTCTCACATTAATGCCCCTAAGTCCTTTCCGCAGGATATTGTGCTAACTGCATGTTTTGTTAAATCAAATGCCATCTAGTGTCTTATATGGAGATATTACTTATTCCTATCCATACCCTAGTCGACCTCTCTTCCATGTCGCTCCTCGGGCTTCTGGGTGTGAGTGTTGTGCATGCCTTCCCTCCTCGTGCTAATAAACTGTCTCCTAGGTCTAACAAGTGTATCTTCCTAGGTTGAGCTTGTATGCAAAAAGGGTACCATTGCTATGATCCTGTGACTCGTCAGTCATTCACATGAACTGATGTTACTTTCTTCGAGTCTACATCATCTTACTTCAACAACAAAAAATCCATCTGGTATACCTGTGCCTCTTTCATCCTTTGTGCCTCCTTTGAACCCAAATTCTGAACTTCTCCTCGCCCTCTTAAAGTGTATACTCGTCGCCAACACCATCCATTTAACTTGATGGTTCTGCTCATCCATTGTTGCTTCTTGTTCCTGCTTGACTTCCAACTAACTCCCTCCGATGGTGACCTTATTGTTCTTTGCAAAGGTAAACGATCCTGTTCTGCACGGCCTTTAGCTAACTTCTCTCTTATGACAATCTGAGACCTCATACATTTGCCATTATGCTTTTCCACTACTTCTGTCCCTAGGTCTTGTCATGTAGTGTTAACACCTTAAGTAGAAGTTGGCAATGGATGAGGAGATGTCTGCTCTTTTGTCTTGTCTTGAGGCACATGAGAAATTGTGCCTGCGCCAGCTGGTGCAGATGAGGTCCTTGTCGGTGGGTGTTCAAACTTAACAATTGCATTGATGGGACTATTGATCAGTATAAGGCTCATCTGGTTGCCAAAAGTTTCATTCGTACCTATAGATAGACTATTTCGAGACATTCTTTCCTCTCATCTCAATTCCATTCACGTCCTGTTATCCTTGGAAGTTAATTAGGGATTGACCTATGTATTATGTATCAAATGAGTGTGAAAACTGTCTTTCTTTACAGTGATTTAAGTAAGACTCTTTATGGAGCAACTTCCTGGTGATATTACCCGAGGGGAGAATCAGCTTATGCAAAATAAGAGAGGTGATTTATGGCCTCACACTAAGTCCTCAAGCGTGGTTTCATGAGTTTAGTAAACGTGACAAATGAGTTCGGGTTCCACAGATGACCGAACATTCTGTATTTGTGCAACGGGGCCATCCGGTATGGTAATTATGGTTGTCTATGTCGATGACGTCTTGGTTTCTGGAGTAACGTAGAGGGTATAGAGAAGATAAGGGGTATCTACAACAACACAAAAGACATGGACATCCTATGTACTTCTTGGGCATCAAGATTGCCCATATAAAAAATGGCTTTTTCTTTACCCCAAAGAAGAATGCTCTCAAAACTTGGCACTAAACCTATTGATACGCCTACGGAGTTCAACTCTAAACTGTAGGGCGAACATGGTGCGTGTTTAGAGAACAAGGCAAAATACAAAACACAGGTTGGGAAGTTAATATACTCGACTGTAACAAGACCTGACATCTCATTTATAAAGTGTGCTCTCAACTTACTCAAACAAATTGGCGTACATGGCACTAGACCTGTTGATACTCCTATGGAGTTCAACTCTAAACTCTAGGGCAAACATGGTGTTTTGTTTAGAAGACAGGCAAATTACAAGCGTTCGTTGGAAGTTAAATATACTTGACAATAACAAGACCTTACATCTAATTTTTTTTGGGCATAGTTAGTCATTTATGAACAAAACACGAGCTATCTACTGGGAAGTTGCCTTGAGATACTTAAGTATGTCAAGTTGCTCCTAGTAAATGTTGGCTGATCAAGAATATGAAATATGGTCACCTCAAGATAGAGGCTTATTCACATGCCCCTTATGCTAGCTCTAGAAACGACAAAAGATTTACACCTGGATATTGCACCTGTGTTGGGGGTAATTCAATTACCTGGCATAGCAAAAAGCAAACTACAGTTGCTCAATCTAGTAAAAAAGTTCAATATAGGCTATGGCTCACGTAGCCAAATGATGTGGTTGAAAATTTTACTGGGAGATTAGGTTTCTCATACGATGAGTATGTACTGTGATAATTAGGCGGATATTAATACATGCACGCAATCCAGTTTTTCATGAGAGGAAAAGACACATGAAGTTAGATTGTCATTTCATCCGCAAAGTTGTGATGGAAAATTTTGTCCCCAGTCACCCCTTAATAAGACCAAATAGGATGTGTTCACCAAGGCTTCAAGAATTATGCAGATTCGGTTTTCATGCAGCCAACTGAGCATGGTCGATCAGTTCCCAGGGAGTATTAGAATATAGTTACACTATTTGCATATATGTTCCTTGTTTTTCGTTGGTATTTTTGGTAGATAGATCATCATAATCCATACCATAATTTGAACTCTAGTCCCAACATTAGATACTTGGGTCTAGTTCTCCAATAGTATTCAAGCTATTATCTTCCTATTACAGCTTGTATATATCTATAAAAGCGATTATTCCTGAGAGTCAATATTATGTTTAAGTAGCTTCTCGTCAGCCGTTGCAATGGCGAAGTGCTTTCGCTTTCTCCTGCTCATCTTCATTTGCTTCTCTATTTGCAATTCTTTCTTTTTTTCCCAATAAAGCATTCTCATCATAAATTCAGTACCCCAAGAGTTCGTCCTTTTCCCAACAGCATAATCACCACATCACTGTTCACAGCCTTAAACAGTACAAATCAGGTTCTCCTGCATACGTGGATCTAGATCTCTTTATATCTATATATCTTGGGCGGCAATTTTAGAAATTGTTCATAAGCAACAAATCAAACCAGAAGTTGTTAGCATCTGGGCTCTATTGGCGCTACATTCCAGAATTTCTACTGTAGTTAGAGTCCAAACACAAAAGTCCCCAGATATTCTCCTCGACCAGCTTGATGCCAAAATACAATAGCACCCACATCAAATTGTGAACAAATTATTAGAGAAGTTCCAGTAATCCATATGCACTAGGTAATCACGTGCTCTAACATTTTGAAAACAGGTTGCTTAGATGCATTTCCTCTGACCAATATTTTGGAGGTCATACAATGTCAATATGTTGCGAGAACAAAATTTCTGTTTGCCAAAACATAAGCATACTTCAAAGTGTGTAATCATTTGATTAAATGAGAATCATACTCGCCACTACCTGTTGGTGCATTTCTTCCAATTCATCTGATGGAGTTTCTTTATCCGACAGACTCTGTGGGGTCAGCTTCAGATTTTCTTCTATGTATGCAAATATTTCCGTTGAGTACAACATCAACGCATTTACTCTTCTCTCCTGGGCCGGAAAGGCAGTCTGTGGTATGATGTGAGAAAATAAATGAGACAGCAATTCATCTGCCCCATTTTATTGGCATATAGAATAGAAATGTATAGTGTTGACAAGCATCAAAGAATATGAACCATGGAAGAGAACTGGAAGTCAAAAAGGAATATGATCTCAAATGTACAAGCAATAATATTAATATCGTATCAAGGTTTTCCGAGACAACAAATAATAGGGGGACAATATCAACCAGTTAAAGTTTACAAAACCAAGTACTAAAGCCAGCTTAAGTATGCACTTGTGAATGCCAGAAATATGGGTCTTCTCTCGGGATTGCAATTAGTGATTATAGTTCCCGATTTTCACAATTTAATTCATAGCTTTTTCTTGTTCCCTACTTCCATGTACTTTCTCTTGTGGATGTCCTCTAGCTACACTAGTAGGTTCTTGAACGTCTGTTTATCAAAGATATGAACTGAAGGCTGAAACATGGATTATAAAAGCTAGTCTCAAAAGCCATGTTACTTGAACACTAAGACAGTAGCACCTTGGACCAATGACTCCTTAAATAAGTTCCGTAGTTTTTTTATTGCATAAACTATCTTAATCCCGTCCCTCCAGATGTGGCATGCATTTATAGGCTTATGCATAATGTCAAAGTTCATAGATGCGACCAGCCATTTTTGGTCTAATCCCTTTTCAGTCATTCCTCGTTTATTGCACAACTTCTCTGGAGAAAATTGTTACTGAAAACAAAAAAGAGTCATTATCCCTCTAGCATCAAATAACTGATATTTCTAGTTCATGACGATATTCATGAAAATCAGGTAGTTTAACAATGTCAAGAAATCCACCTACAACAACTTAGTTTTACATCTCAGGTTAGATGGATTAAGAAAGATAATTCATTTCAAGTTGAACGGCTCCACACAGCTCTGAAAGATGAGAATTCATGTAGACACGTTTAGCTGCACATATTTTCTATTTCAATAATGCTAAGAAAAATTTAATGCAGATGGTACAAGTTCTCAGATACTACTAGTGAATGTGAATGTTACTTATCAAACGGATGCTGCACTCCTTTTCTCTCATGCACTCTCTTATTCCAGTTCAATTACATCACTTATATACTGTTAAGTTTCAGCTGTATCAATTGTGCAAGAGACTTTCTCAAGCTCTGTCATCAGTAACCATCTAATGGTGAATGTTGAACAATTGTGACAGATTAACCAGCATAATAAGATTCTTATCCCATTGCTGTATTTCCTGGATTTTACTTCTATATAGCTTCTTTGCAACATAAATTTCCCTAATGGATGTTCACTATGCTCACCTTTACAAGAAAATAATACAAATTGGTGGCCTCTAAAAGATATATTAGTCATAGCAAAAGACAGACACAAAATGATACAGGTGGCTAAGACTAATAATTATGCTCCAAAGAAACTTTATAAACCTGAAATGACCGTTTTGCAGCTTGAGAAACTTCATATATTGAATCAAATTGAGAAAACCACCAGGGTCCTATGAGAGGCTTTAGATGTGGAGCCAAGTCTCTTCTGAAAAAGGCAACAGAAAATAGTTAAACACAGGATTGTAACAAAATACATGGAAAAGCATCTAAATTTACACATTTAACTCAATGCCCAATATGTCAACATCAACTTCCTTACAATTCATCATCACTAGCCTGATGAAAACTCATTGTTCACAAAAGCACTGTATGATACCCCATAGGGCTTTCTATAGAAATGGCTGTAAACTAATAAGCAATAGCATCCTATCAAGTCACATCCCATAATCTCTGCAGTGTCTAGACTTCTATTCTGCTCAAGAAACCGCACATCTCCGAAGCAAAATAAGGAGAAAAGAAGTAATTGTACATTATTTCATTTTATGAGAAAACCCTAAACATTTTGATGAAGCACAATATATGTGCCATTGCATTTAGACTACAACTGAAATGAACTAATCCTAGATATTGGCATTGCTGGAACTTCTTAACATTCTATGCTATGAGTATAAAGAAATTGAGCAGCTTCTAATTATATTTATTCGTGGCAAAACACTAATCACAACTTTCAACAAGTTCCTCTCCCTCATCAGCCACAGGCCCACCTCAGAGAAGAAAGCAATTGAATAAGTCCCATTGGAGAAAATCACTCAATATACAATCAATTAAACACGAACCCAACAGCAACAACAAGATTAGTCATGGTGTCATGAGTTGCTCGCCGAACTTCTCTGTTGTAGTCTAGAAGCAACTTCTTGTACTCAAATGCCTATGCCAAGAGAAGAAAAATGAGATCATAAAAAGCTGAAAGAAGTTAGTCATCATGAAAGATAAAGTTACGTGCCTTCAGTAAAGGGTATCAGTGAAAATATTCCTTGTAATCAGAAGACGCCATGCTTCGTTTATTCCAGTTTATAAATCAAGAAGTAAATACAACGGAGATGAGTGTACCCATTGAGGAATGATCTTTGCTATTTCCTTTGCACTTTTCTGTTTGATAAGTTGAGAAAGTGATGCCAAAGCTTTAAGCTGTGAAAAACTGAAGTCAGCAAGCTAGTAGAAAATGTGAAAATAGTTGGTCTGCACCACCCAAAAACATTTACAACCCAAATTAAAGGACAGGAGCTTAAATAATTTGACACAAATACTGTGAAAATATAACACAGTTATCAGACATTATCTTAACGAAAACATCAAAGAGATAGATTAGTGAAAACATGCAACAGTATAAGCTGAGTAAAATCTTCATGAGAGGATGCTTGAGAGCTAAGTATGTATAAACTTAGTCCTATATGTTCTAACAAGTGGCATCTCATGTTCATGCCGACCAATGATACTAATGTTTCTGATCTCAAGATCAAGCTTCTTCATTAACCTACAAAATTCAACCAAAAAAACAAACAGCTCGGACAACATAACTCAACCCGCAGCATCAGAACCATCAGTTTGCAAAAACTCAAAAACTGAAAATTCGATAAGAAACCCAAATGCACATCGAATTACAACTTACCTTGGTGGTGGGATCTTTCCGTGAAAGCCGCTTCAAGTGCTGCGCCACTTCACCATCAATATCCTGCTTCATCACCACAATGATAGGAAAAATGGCTACCAATAAATAAGAACTTGATAAAAGCAAAAACTTTCCGATTAAATCTTTATCTTCATAACAATACAAAAATGATTTAAAACTGACCAGAAAAGGAGAGGCATCAGGGCCTGATGCTAGTGAAGAGTCCACGCGTGAACTTCCGACATAGCCTCCGAAACCCACAGCCGCAACACCAGATGGCAATAGCGAAGCAGCCATACTGCAATATTCTTGTCAGTTTTCCATTCATATGATTCACAGAAATCTTCAAAACACTCAGAGAAGTGATTCAAGAGAGAAGAAGGGGAAAACAAGGGGGGAAAGGAAAGAACCTGCTACTGGAGGGGCGAGACTTGGCTCTTGCAGCTTCTCCCTTAGCTCTCCCCATTATTCTCCAGACTTCTCCTCAAATTAATCTAGGGCGATAGTCGATAACGATTATAAGCAGTAGACGGAAGAAATTTGAGCTGAGATAAATCAATTGAGCTTTCCCCGTAGGAAGGAACAGAGGAAGTCTTCAAACCAGAGGCCAATTCCTTCAGCAGACATATTTATAGCTGCTTCCACAAATGACGACTTTGCCCTTTCTTCACTCAAACGACCTTGTGTGCTTTTTTTCATTTTCTTTTACTAATCATGTTAGGCTTATTTATTTAAATAATTCAAAAGAAATTATAACATAAATAATGGAATTTTAAGGTATATAACATTTTAATATAAATGGTTAACAAGATTTTTTTTTAATTTTACACTGAAGTCTTCAATGGTATTGATGATTTCTATTTTTTATATTTTATTTATTATTCCTTAGAATTATTAATTCATTCATAATTATAAATTTAAAATATTTAGTTAATTATAATTATTAATAAATTTAAAAATTTATATGCCTAAAAAGTACAATCAACTATTACAAATATTATGAGAATTATATATTTTAAAAATGATTGTCTATCCACAATTGTGTTGGTGGAGTTGGGGCCGAGGTCTTCTTATTTCCTCACAAACATTCTGTGTTGGCTCGTTTTATTTATTCTTTCATCTCCAGTATTAATATGAAACCAACTTGATAATGTTATAAAACTAGACTCCACATAATCATAATATGCAGTAAATGATAATAATAGGATTAGTAAAATTGTATATCTGGTGCATATGTTTAATTAATGTCAAGACCAATGTCAAGATCAACTTGTGTAGGATAAGCTTCTACATGGTTTGGCATGTATGGAGTTGATCGAAATCAATCATCTTGTTGTGACGGTTCAGACATATGGCAATGTTGATGTAAAGGTTGAGTATATGAACTGTAAAAGGACCAACTATATCCACTCTAACAGTATGATATTCAATTGAACTAGTAGATATTCTGCTGCAACTTCTCCTCTATGTTGGGATCTGGTGGGACATTCTCATGTGACATTGCATTTTGATCAGTTAAATGTTGTGTATGCTGTGACTGTGTGACAATCTTATAAACATTTCCAGATGTGGCATCAACTCGGTCTAAGAATGGGTTGAACCTTTCAATATCGTGTGGTCTAGGGTGACAACTTAATCGAAGGGATTCCATCTGATCAACAAAAAATAATAAAATTTAATATAAAAGAAAACATAAAAAGTAAAATATATTTTATTATATAACATACCACAATATGCAACTTGGATGCATCTATAAGTTGGTACACACTTTGCAGACGTCTATTAATAGATGATGATACGAAACATGTTATGTTTGTACCACTTGTAATATCCACATTTTGTATCCATTCTGTTGGAAGTAGATGGTCGACGCACAATCGTCTTTATCATCTACTAACATATTGTATGTATTATAGATGTCAGTCTGTGTCCATACGTGCTTTACAGGAGATTTAATTAAGGCTCACGTCTTGAGTATCTGGTATTTTCGGAATATTTTAACTTATTTCGAATCGATGAAAAACATGTTCGAGATGATGTCTTTTGACAATAGCATAGAAGATAATACCATATATTGATGTCTAGAACTGGGGGTTACATTCAATTAGTAAGGCTATAATACATTCTAAGGCCATGTCATATGGTTGCCACGAAGGTATTTGCAAAATATTCATGTCAATATCTCTGTGGTATAAAAAAAACTCTTATACAAATTCAAGATGATGACAACTTGTCATTCTTTTCGGACCCTGCAGTTGGCTACCCAATCATGGAAGTATATGTTGAAAAAAAAATTACCCTGATACTAATTCACAAATATTGAGTCAACCGTAGGACAAATACATATCAATTTTAGCCAACTAAGGATTTTCTTTGTCTTCCAATCACGATTTTCTTGAAAACATCAAAATTAATACACTGGTGCAAGCCCTTCACGGAGCTATCACGAGGCCAGAGACTTTTCCCAACGATGATGCTGTAAATGATCCTCAAGCAGATAGTTCTATAAATTTTTCAAATCAAAATTCCAAACCAAATGAAGTTAAATTTCCAATACCACCATAGAACCCCAAGAACGAGGTTGATATAAGTATCATATGACCAAAATATTGGCAACCACTGGACAAGGTATGTCATCATCGAATGAACCACCTATGAGTTGATTACAACGTCATGGATAGGAGTCAATATGTACTCTCTATTGCATTTGCAATTGTTGATGAAGAATTCTATTAATTATCTTGGAAATGATTTCTTCAAATGTTTAGCAAGTATATTATAAGAGGGCTATTTGGAATGTGTATTATTTCTGACCATCATCTCGGTGTTGTTCGAGCAGTAGCTAATATTCTGGATCCAAGTCAAGAATCCTCAAGAATGGCATTGAGGAGTTCTATAGAGATTTAGACTAAATAATGCATTCATGTGATGAGTGTGGCACTTCAACATCAACACATGTATGAAGTCTATATACTTTAGGAGTGCTTGATAAGTGGGTTGTCAAGTTCACTGAAATGTCTTGCAAGAGTTGTTAAATGGAAGCCGTATGGTATGGTTGGTATGACTGGAACTCCTTAGCTGTGATAGTATGAAAAATAATCCTCTAAACTGAGGAGCCACAATAGCCTTGTATATAGTTAGACTGTATTTTGGTCCTGACTTATGTGACTGCAGTATTGCATGGTTGCCAAAGTCTTGCACCTGTATAGTTGATATTTCAAATAATTTCTTTTTATCTACCATGCAGATGAAATACTACTATTCTTAATTATTTCTTACACTCTTAAGCATTATTTTTTTAATATTTACTTAAAATTTTGTGTCACACCATATAATTCGATCTCTAAAATTGAGGCAGAAAAACTATTTATTATTTTAAATAAATTATAATTAGTTAAGTTATTGGTCCTGGATTAAAATAAGGACAGTCCATTACTATATAGTGTATATATAATTCCCAATGAAGACGTTAAATCCCACAATTTCATCTTCACCTGCCATGCACGTCTGGTGGCCATTTTCTTAATTTCCACATTGTGTATGTGAAAATTCTCTGGTTTTCATGGTGAAGATGATGCAAAGAGCCTTCCCAAGGGCATTTTCGGCTAAAACCTCTCGCTTTCGTTGCTCTTCAACTGCATTGCAATCAACTCTCACCAAGCCTGTTCAACAAAATGAGCATCCTCTCCCCAAAATGCCCCCTTTCGACTACACTCCTCCCCCATACACCGGCCCCTTGGCCGATGACATCCTCCGCAAACGCCAACAATTCCTCAACCCAGCCGTCTTTCATTTCTTCAAGAATCCAGTTATGTTCCAGCCTTTCTTCCCTTTTATTTATTATATACTATACATATATATGTCGTTTACGAATTTATTCTGACAATTTTATCCTGTAACTTTAAAATTTTCGGAACAAAAAATGGTCGTAATTTGCTATTATGACTGTAAAAATACACCTAAATAGGCTGTAGGTCATGTGCTCTTTTTCGACCATTTTAGCAAATTCCGATAACTTTTATCCTCAACGTGCCAAATTTTAAAAATTACATAACAAAGTTGCTGAAATGAATTTGTACTTTCCGATATTTCAAGGTTTGATGGAACTTTCAACTTTCATTTTTCATTTTTCATTTTTCACTTTTTCCTTTTTCTGTTGGTGCAGCTGAATCTGGTTGAGGGAAAGATGCAGTACTTGTTCGACGAAAAGGGCCGGAGATATCTAGACGCGTACGGGGGAATAGCTACCGTTTCTTGCGGGCACTGCCATCCTGAAGTGGTGGACGCCATCGTCAATCAGACTAAGCGTTTGCAGCATTCCACCATTCTGTACTTGAACCCTGCCATCGCCGAATTTGCAGAGGCTCTCGCGTCAAAGATGCCCGGTGACCTCAAGGTTTATTCAATCTCTTTTGTTGTTTGAGTTCAAGAGAGACTACTTTGATTGCTTGAAAGAATGATTTAACACAATTAGGGTTATGTGTATGTTATGTACATTAGGTCGTTTTCTTCACAAACTCCGGGACAGAGGCAAATGAGCTGGCTTTGATGATGGCCCGATTGTACACAGGTTCTCACGACGTAATCTCGATTAGGAACGGGTATCATGGCAATGCAGGTGCCACAATGGCTGCCACTGCTCAGAGTAGCTACAAGTTTAATGTTATACAGGTATATATTTATATATATAAACATCATGTGAGCATGCCTTGTCGTTTGATGGCGCTAATGTTATTTGAATTTGGGAAATTGCATTATTTGTTTTGTATTATATGATCAATACACTTTTTGTTTCATTGGTTACTACATTTTCATTAATTGTCTTAAGTTAATGTTTTGGTGAGAAATATACGTGTTAAGCACATGCCCTTTAACTTAAATACTAATGAAATCTAATAAAATGATTAAAAGTGATAAATTTTTGTAATTTATAGGACTATTAATGATAATTTGATGACTGATATGGACTAAAAGTGGCCAAAGAGTTAATTCTCACATGTTTAGCACGTATCTTTTTTGTCAAAATACAAACAAGATCTAATAAAAGACTAAAATTAGATTTTTTTAACTTATGGGACGAAAAATGTAATAATCCCAAAATACGAGACAGAAAGTGTTATCTTCCCATTAGAATTGCGACTTGTATTTTGAAAACTCAATTGAAAACCCCTTTATAGTTTAAAATTAGGCGAAAGCCTGCCACTGTTTTCTTAAATATAGCCCAATTGTTCCTTTCCATTAAATAACGACGTTAACTTTTCTATAAAGTTGTCGTTCCCTTTCTTGCTATATATATTTTTTTCTTATTTTAATGATCGTTGGATCTTTTTTGAAATAAAAGATGTAGATCTGATCAATTGATCTTAACCATTAATCTTAAAAATTGAAGGATTAAATTTAACAAATTTATAAATTATTATTTTATTTAATAAAATATTAATCCCCCTTCCCCACCCCCACCACACCCTCGCCGCCTATCGCGCCTTCCTCCACACCTTGCCATCGCCATCGCCATCGCCATCGCCAGCAATGCGATCCCTGCAAGGAAGCAACAACAATTTGGCGGCTTCACTTTCACCTAGATCACCAGTGAATCATGGCGCGGTGTCGTTGTTGCCCAAAGCTTATCTGGCCAATGGCATCGCGGTCTCCCAAAGTTGTTCCGGGTGACGGTGATGCCTCACCCAAAATTCGGGGGTGATGGTCATTTAAATTTAGATAATTGATTTAAAATTTAAAAAATACAAAATAAAGTAATATTTTTTTTAAATTCATAGAATAGTAATTTAAATTTAGTATTATTCACAATAACTAACATAATCTATTAAAATATAGTTAAAATAAATAATAATTTAAATTATTGAATATTGTTGTTATTATTAGTTAGCATTTATATGGATACACATCTATATATATTTAAAAAATAAACTTTTATATACTATTTTCTATTCTGACTTTAGTTTAAATTTTCAATTTAAGTTATAAATTAATAAAAAAACTTATAATTTTTTTTAGTATTTTGATATTTACATAAACATAGTTAAGAACAAGAAAATTATATATATTCTTAGAAGGGATGGAAATGCAAGAAAAAAGAACAATAAAAATAAGGTTATAGGGGCATTTTATTCCAAAATGCCATAAAAACACCATGACTCACACCACTCACGTATCTAATATACCTTCCGTTAATCACTAATGAAAATGGTAGTTTTCGCTGAGTTTTACAAAACACATTGTGGGTTTTAGTCTATTTCCAAAACACAGGATTTTTTTAACTATTTAAAAGGGGGGGGGGGGGGTAAATGGATTTTAGCCTTAGAATTTCCTCGTGATATTGGAAGGTTGAGGGTCAAGAATTTGAATTGGAAAATAGTCATATTCCGAATTTTAAAGATTAAACTCCAATAGAAAATATATCATTTAGTTTCTACAGAAAAAAAAAGGGTTAGTTTCTGGCATATTCATGTAGTTGAGGTGCACATTTCCTATCCTGAACACTCTATGATCACAGTTTTAGTCACAAATGACATGTACTGTAAAGACTACAAAACTGTGCACATGACATGTTTATTAATTAGCTTTTATGTGCAACAGACGGGAGTCCACCACGCACAGAATCCGGACCAGTATAGAGGCCTCTTCGGCTCTGACGGACCGATGTATGCGAGAGATGTCGATGAGATAATTACTTACGGAACGTCCGGTCGAGTTGCTGGTTTTATTGCTGAAGCCATACAGGTTGAGTACATCTTATTCAGACATATATATATATATATATATACAGTTGCTCAGGTCCGTTATGCTCACAAAATGCAATCTTTACGTACAGGGAGTGGGTGGGATCATGGAGTTGGCTCCTGGATATCTGCCAGCAGTCTACAGCAGCATTAGAAAAGCAGGGGGCCTTTGCATTGCTGATGAGGTCCAATCAGGTTTTGCTCGCACTGGCAGCCATTTCTGGGGATTTGAGGCTCACGATGTTGTGCCTGACATTGTAACCATGGCCAAGGTACTCTTTCTATGTCCTCTTTTACAGGTCTTTATTTTGGAAGTTGTCACTCAACCACATTTATGAAAATATGAAAATTAATTAATTAATTTCCTAATACCAAAATTTAAGTACTGCAAATACAAATAATTCCTACTATCATAGTGTTGGGGTACTGTTTTCTGTCAAATTGTATATGTGTTTAGGAAGTACAGAAAAAAATAAGGTAATTGCAACATAAAAAAAGATTAATGTAAGGTTTATGTATATTTTTGATCCTCTAATGTTGGTACTTGGATTTTTTTATCCTTTATGTAACTTTTTAACATTTTGCAAATTTGGTCCTTCCAGCGGGGGATTTTGCAAAAGTAGCTGGAGTAAATCATGTGCATTTCACGTGGTTCGTTTAAATTGGGGCATTCGTTCTGATAGACTCACTTTTGCCAACATATAATATGGAGAATTCTCCTACGTTGTGCGGGATTGATTTTTATTATGAGAGTTTCGTGCAAAGTTATAATAGAAAGATCACCTCTGAATTATTTTCACGAAAACATGTATAAAACATTGCAAATGTAAACTCTCAATGGCGCCAACCACCCTGTGACTCCTGTCAACTCAGTGTAGAGTTGGATTTTCGAGCCTTAATGTAAAGTTAGGGCAAGTTCCACACTCAAACACAAAGTTATTTATTTTTTTATTAATAAAAAATAAATAAATTATATTAATATAATTAATTTAAATATATTAATATTAATATGTCGAGTCGTGATTTGACATTAAAAATTATTTTTTTCAACATAAATGCTTGGTGTCGTGATTTTAAATCACGACACCCACCTTTTTGTTTTGTAATTTTGTTTTTTTTTTTTAATGGGTGTCGTGATTCTGAATCACGACACGCTAACAATTAGTAGAAAACAAGATGAACGTCTAATTGTTAGCGTGTTATGTCGGATCTAATGTCTTTAGGGCATTGGAAATGGCATACCACTCGGTGCAGTGGTAACTACTCCAGAGATTGCAGAGGTCTTGGCTTGTCGAAACTATTACAATACATATGGCGGCAATCCTGTCTGTGCTGTCGCGGGGCTTGCCGTTCTTAAAGTAATAGAAAAAGAAAAGCTTCAGCAGAATGCCTTCAATGTTGGATTCTATTTGAAGCAGCGTCTTAGTTCTTTGAAGGATAAATACGAAAGTATGTCCGCTTTCCAAATTGCAAATATTGTACTTAAGAAAAAGGTACAAATTTATCTAATCAATCATGTTATGATACGATCGTGTAGTCATCGGGGATGTCAGGGGCAGAGGCCTGCTGGTGGGAGTCGAATTCGTGACAGATAGACACTTGAAAACGCCTGCCAAGATTGAAACTCTTGGTGTGATGGAGCAGATGAAAGGTGTCGTTCTTGCCTTTATGTTAACATCTCACGTTAATTTTCTTCTAATGTCTTTCTGAATTATTCGTCATATATGCAAGTGCTCAGAAATGGGAGTACTAATAGGAAAAGGGGGGCTCTTGGGCAATGTATTTAGGATCACACCACCCCTCTGCTTCACCAGAGAGGACGTCGGTTCGTTCTATCACCATATTTCCTCTTCTTTTCATACGTATTCGTCTTGTTTTTTCAAATATTCATGTAGATTTTCTGGTCGATGTGATGGACTACGCGTTGTCTAAGATATAAACGCTGAGGGCAATGCTGTGCAAGTGAGCATGCAAGAGGTTGGTTGGTAGGATGTTGTGTAAAGGAAGTACTGCAGATTTCAAATTTTATGACGAGAGAATGCAACATTTTGTTGTCAAATCTGCCGATATGTATAGGACAAATAAGCAAACAACTCCCCTATGATAAATAAAATAGTAATTTATCCCCATGTATTGTTTAAAATGTAGCAATTTATGCCCATGAATTTTAAAAAATGAAAGTGGATAGATTGCTTTATTTTTTGAAACTAAAAATGATAATAAAAATTAAAAATTAATAAAAATATTTGAACGTAAGAAATTTATAAACTCATACAAAACGATAAATACAAATTAAATTAAAATGATTATAATTAACATAAAAATCATATATTTCATGAACTCGTGAAACACAACTTGATAATTATAAAAGTAAAAGTAAAAGTAAAAAGTAAAAAAATAAAAATGAAGGAAAGAAATTTCGAACATAAGGAATTTATATTAACTCATAGACAAAAATAATTATATAACATAAGATTTATATATTTCATGAACTCATGAAATAAAAATTAAATAGCAATGAAAGAAAATTTTGATCTTTCATGATCTCATGTATATAAAATCAATTATTATATATTTTTTTAAATCAAATATTGAATCTACATTAATTATATAAGAAAGTTATATATATATATATAATATATAATATAATACCATTAACGCCTACTTACCAAATAGAGAATTTTTACAATAAAAAAAAATCAAAATTTTAGAAAATTATAATTGAGTCAAAATTGCTCAATTTTGATCAAATTGGAGTCTGTCAAATTGGAAACTGAATCAAATATCAAGAAAGATTTTGGCTTAATTTTTAATTTTAATTTTATTTTCTTCAAACACGTTTTAAACAAAATTGTTTTATTTAACCGATAATTCTTTTTTAAAACTTAAATGGATTAGTTTATAATTGAAACTATAATTATTTAACCTATAATTGTTTATTATTCTAGCAATAATATTTTTACTATTTCAGTAGCAATAATAATAGTGAGTGAATGAGTGAGAAAGAAAGAGACAATAGAGAGAGAGAGTTTCTGCAGTGTTAAGGGAGGGGTAGAGAGAAAGGAAGAGAGAATTTAGAATGACTAGTTTTTGTAGTTAGTTCCATAACTCTAAGAATTTAGAATGAATTTCAATTGTGCAATTTAAATCCACAATGCCCAAATTCTTAGTTTTATTTAAAGGGAGTGGATCGGCCCTGAAAACGCGATGAAAGTGTAAAAAATGATTCAACATACAATTAAATCACGATTGGAGGGTGTACTCTTGATCTTTTTTGGGCGTTCAATATACAAAAATAAATATAAATAGGTCAAGAATGCAAAGAAAAATCAGAGGTACGTGTGGGTATGTGTTCCTCCACAGAAGTGCAAAGAATTAACAACATTATTGATTAACGTTTGATCCTTTGTTCCTCTTTTGATTTCAAAGATCTTTAGAAGATTTTTATAGAGAAAATGGGAGAGAAACTTTGTGGGTATGTGTTTGTAGTAGTTGTTGATCAGCTATGAGGGTTTAGGAGGCTTTATATGAGACCTAGTCACAGATACCAAAGAGTTTTGACCTAACAAGACTCAGACAACTATCCACCACCCTTAAAGCTACCTTGTGGCTGATTTTGGTGCACTCTAGAGCACCAATTCGGCCACACCACAACCAAGAAGGAGTTTTGACTCTCCTTTAATCTAGTCATGCTCTAACCAAGGCCTTGGACTTATATATTAATGGACTAGGCTTGATTTAATTTTAATTAAATCAAGCCTATTAAATCAAGCCTACATCTCATGAACTTTAAATAGAACCTAGTTTAATTCATAAGCCAATATCATTTAACCCAATTAAAGGATCCAAGACTTTTATTATCTCTCTTTCAATTTATAAATCCAATTTATAAATCGGACCAAGTCCAATAAAATTAATTCAATTAATTATAATGGCTAACTTAAATTTTTAACTAATCTAATTAATTAAATTTCAATCATCCATCCAATGGGTTGGTCTAAATAAATGATTCAATCATCTATTTCTCCAAGAATTAATTTAATCCAATTAAATCAATTCAACTATTTTGGAATTAATTCTAAATTAATTTCATCCCATTATAGTGGTAGGGTGTCTCTTTAGATTCACCCTCAGCTAAACTTAGGCGTGTGTGATTAGCACAATTAATTAGATCTAATTTAATAATCATTTCACCATGGGGGTCGTCTAGCAACAGACTATGGCACTAGAAACTTGGTAAATAGTGGCGTGAACATTTAGGTTCTGAATCCATACGAGTACGGTCCTACTGCTAACCGTCTCCTGATTTTGGTCAAGGATGTGAAATTAGTCATTGGTTCTCATCCTTGACTAGGCAACTATACATAATATTTGAGACGCGTTTACTCTACTGCTCTAATATAAGAAACATATCCTCAATCGATCAATCGCTTTGGCCAAAAACTTTTAGAGTCTAAACCATCTCAGAGCGCATAGGAGAATTCTCTGTCATTTACTGATAAGGGACAGATCCTCTTTTGGAATCAACCGTCCTTACTATATAATTTGACTGTACTAGATAAGACTTATAATGACTATACTTCACAATACAACCATCGCTCGCTATATTCAAGATGGTTAGATTTGGAAGAATGATATGGAGAATGCAACGGGCCTTTGTTGTATCAACCTCAATGGAAAATTGAATCTTTAACTCAAGGACAGAAATTAGTGGTTGAGTATTTCTCAAGGCTGCGTATGATTTGGAATGAACTTGATGTACCCACTCCTCAGTGCACATGTGGGTGCACTTGTGGAGCGTTCAAAGGCTACTGCAGACCAAACAACTTTCACAAGATTAACATAGTTTCTAATGGGCTTAAGTGAAACCTTTGATCACCTGCGTGATCAATTGCTTGTAATGGACCCAATACCCACGATAAATAAGGCGTACTCCATGATTCCGAGGGTAGAGAAGCAAAGAAAAGTCAGTACAGAAGGAACATATTCCATGGACACTGCTGCTATGCAGGTGAGAACAGGGAGTTCGAAAAGAATATGTGCCCAGACCTGGGTAACAAAGGATGTTCGTTGACAAGAGGGTACAACAATACAACAATTGCAACCGTGCATGACACACCACAGATACCTGCTTCAAGCTCCATGGGACGCCAGACTGATATAGAGATTTAGTTGAGAAAAGGAAGAAAGAGACAGGAGGGGCAAGGGCTTATAACACACGAATGGAAGAACCACACAAAGAAAGCAACCAAGAGATGTTGTTGCAGGAGCTGATACGCTTGATGAAAGCAGAGAGACATCAAGCACAGATGCCTGAAGATCCCTTGCAGGCTAACTTTGCACAACTAGTGAACTTTGCAGGTAAGAGTTGTAAATTTTCTGGCATTCAAAATTTGTTCTTAGACTCTTGGATAGTTGACACAGGCGCAACAAATCACATGTGTGCAAACAGAAATGCTTTTCAGTCTATTGTGCCTTCCCCTCAATCCACTCTTGTGTATCTTCCAGATGGAACAACACAACCTGTAACTCACAAAGAATTGTTGCTCAACACCCTACTCTCACCCTTACAGATGTCCTCTATGTGCCTCACTTTGAATATAACTTGCTCTCCATTTCTATGCTTTGCTTGCACTCTTCTTTTGAAATGAAATTTTACTCTTCACATTGTCTCTCACAGGACCTAAAGACTAACAAGATCATAGCTGTAGGAAAGCTCTACAGAAACCTTTACATGCTAGACAAGTCTTCATTTCATCCAGCTACTATAGCTTCCTTGAACTCTGTCCAGGATACTTTACCTGTTGATTCAGACTTACGTAATAATGTGTTGTGGCATTGGTGGCTGGGACATCCCTCCTTGAATGTCTTGAAACATATTCCTGCTATAACATCTATTGATGCATTTGATCCTTGTATGATTTGCCCTCTTGCGAAACAAAGCAGATTACTTTTCCAATCTTGTAATATCCATACCAAACACACTTTTGAATTGATACATGTTGATCTTTGGGGACCTTATAAGACCCCAACACTTGATGATTGCAATTACTTTCTCACTATTATAGATGATTTTAGTCGCGCCACATGGACTTTCTTCCTTTGTTATAAAACACAAGTCAGTCATATACTAGATGTGTTCCTCATAACGGTACAAACACAATTTGAGTGCAAGGTAAAATTGGTAAGGTCAGATAATGGCACTGAATTCACTAATACTGCCAGTCAAAGTTTGTTTCTCTCTTGGCATTGTTCATCAATAGGTCCTGTCCTCACACACCTCAATCAAATGGGATGGAAGAGAGAAAACATAGACACATCCTTAATTTATATTTATATTCATTTATTATCTTAATATGTATTTTTAGGTACTTTTTGAAACTACAAAAATTAATAATACAAATTATACAGATATATTATTTTGGTTCATTTTTAAAAATTATGCACATACATAGGATGTGCTGCACTTACTAAATAATTATAATTTGTCACTCTATATTCGGAGTCATACAGGGTAGTAAATGCAATTAAGCCTTTTTATTTACTTAAAGCTATTCCATAACAACAATACTATTTACTTAATGGTGAAGTGTATAGTTACCATTACATACTTAAAATTTCAAAGTGAAAAAATCTCAACGTTATTAGTCACACTTTTATTGCTAGAAATATTAAACTATATTATAATTCTATTGCTAGTCATAGAAAATGATAAACAACAGCAAACCCTAATTGAATAAATTGTAGTCTATAGTCTGTTATGTGAATGCATTAGTTTCTTTGTTCGTGCATGAAGGATGAAAGCTAGCAATGTCCCTACTACACACAAACAACCCCATATGATGAAAGTGGTCTGGTAGCATTTTTGACCAATGCAGTTCCCTTCTCCGGAGGCATTTCTCCCTCTGTTGTAGAGCTGTGCAGCAAAGTCCCCAAACAAGAAAGACCCTATAGGTATGTTAGAGACCAAGACATTATGATTCACACCGAAGTTCTTTGTCCCGAAGAGTTCAATGGTTGTCGACACAGAGATGGAGGTGATTGCACCGGTGCATATGCCTATAACGGCAGTGCTGGCGTAGAGTGAAACGTCGTGCGTGTTTAGTAGTAAAAAGAACGCTCCGCACATTGGGGCCATGGTGGCTCCCATGGCTCCGGCTCTTGAACACACGCGTTTGTTTCTGAAGCGATTGAGGAAGACATGTTAGAAATATCAAATATTATTATTAAATACATCTCTCTCTCTCTCTCTTAGTATTACATTTTGATTTTTAAACGTGAGGTGGTTGTTTGATATAGTATCGTATGAAATGCATTTTATTACTATAGAGACATTATGATGATGTAAATATGCATGTTTATGCATGAATCTTGGCTTGTCTGAGAGCAAGTCACATAAATACAGAAAGATTGGTTGTGGGGTTATAATTTGACTTTGGGCAGAGGTAGGAGAGGTGGTGGAAGCATAATGTACATACAAATCACATGGATCAATAAATTCATCGACCAACCCCTATTATAAGGACAGGTTTGCAATAAAAACGTACGTATAATGCCCTATACATCATAGAATTGCTACTCATCATGATTTTCTGTATTTTGTGTTAATTGTGTGTGTATAGGATACTTATATCCTACGATTCTCTTCGTCTTAATTTGTGTCCATAATCTCTCACACGTCATGGATGTAATAAGTGTACAAGATTTTGAATATTGGACTCAATATATAGGGAAATTCTAATACGGACCCGGTTTGATCGAATTTGAACTAATCATATGATAAGAGTAATATATTTATCATATAATTGATGTACAATTTAGATAAACTGATCAATCATATAGCAATTGTGATATATACTTGCTCTGTGATTGGTTTATTTCGATCAAACCTACAAGTCCTAACAAGAAATTTTCATATATATGCTACTCGAACAATCATAATACGAAATAAAAGTAGCTTTCGAGTAAATAAATATTAACGATGTCTTAATCTAATAGTTAAAGTTGAGGTCTTATGAATAAGTTTGAAATCATACATGGTTCGTGTCCTACAGGATGTGTGGGTGTTTATCTTACTTAATGTGATTTCATTCTAATAGGTACTTGTCTCACTTAATGTGAGTTCATTGTTATATTAATTTATTGATCGAATCAATGTATTTATCAATATTAATATAATACGTAATAATCGCTTCAAAATAATAAAAGACAACCCGATCATCTAAATTTTAAGAAAAAGCAACACGAGTGATTCCAAAGGAATTGGAGAATAAAGGGGTGACAATTTTAATTATGTTGGGCAGTTCTATTTTCACTCCAAGAAAATTATGCCAATAACTAAAAGAATTAGGAGGAGAGTAAATTTGTCATTAATTAAAAATTAATTTGGCAAGGGATAAGAATTTTAAGTTCTAGTGATTTCAAAATTAACATTAGAAATAAAATATTTTTTTCTATAATTAGAAAGAAACTTTAATGTTGAAAGCTTCATAGTTAAATTTGGCAAAATATTTGAAAATTTTTCTCAAAATTTTACTGTCAAATATTTTCCTTAGTAAAATCAACAATGAAAAATTTTGATGGTAAAATCAGCTACGAGCTAATTACCAAGAAGATATTTTTCTTATTACGTTGGTTGGTAACGTAAATTAGCAAGGACTTCCACTATTTTACAAAAAATTTGTGTTGTTACTATTGATATTATTTCTTTTAATGTTGGTAAGCCTTGTAATTTAAAAACATCGGTATATTAAGAACAAAATACATCACAAATTACAAATTGACCGTAATTTGGCATGAATCCTAACACACAAGCCCAAAATTCCAACCAAATTGCAAATTCCAGTGGATTTTTGTACTTAATATGTCAATTTTTTTAAATTACAGTATTTACTTACCCAATTGGATTTCTATAGAATCAAAATTATTGTCGTTTATAATTAGGAAATCAAAATTACAACTTTTTCTAAAATATATATATATATATTAGTATTTTTACATGGGTAAAATAAAATGAAAATAACGTGAGACTCAGACGGATAGAGAGAGAGAGAGAGAACGTACTTTGGGAAAAAGTAATCAAGAAGTGATGGCAGGAGACGGCCGAAGAAACCGAAAGCAGAAGACAAGGATACGAGTGAAGAGATCCCAGAACAGCCTCGTGATTCAGCAATTTGTCCTAGGTTGTTGAGGTACACCAAACCAAGTGTAGCGCCGAACAAATAAACAAAGAAGTAGAGCCAGAACTCCACTCTTCTCACCATCATCTTTGCTCCAATCTCCTCCACCACTCCAATTTCAACAACATCCCTCTGAATATCTGATGATTTCTCCCCATTCTCCATCGATGCAAACCCCTCATCATGCACTCTAATCAAGCACTTCTGCTGCACCCTCTCCCTGATTCTTTCCACCAGTGGAACAACCAGCGGCAAGAACAGTACCACAATCATGCCCACAAGAACCACATACTGAGGCATAAACCTCGAGCCCACCGACCCCAAACTGGTGATCACAGCAAACACTCCCGTGATGATTGTGATCACGAACATGGTAGAGAACCCTCTTGTCAGTTTCCTTGATTTTCCCCCATCCACGTCCCTTGCTAAGGGTGCAGCCACAGTGCAGACTATTAGCGGTAACACGGAATTCAAAAGAAGAAACACTTTGGCCCTCTCGGCAGCTGATGTCGGAGCCACAACATCCACTATACTGGTATAGAGCTTTGCGCTTAATCCCACGTAGCTGGTGGACAAACTGACGGCAATCTGGCGGTCGAGGGGGAAGTTACGTATGGCGATAATGTAGCAGACGGTGTTAATCCAGCAAATGCCGTTTCCGGCTAAAACAGTCAGGAAAAAAATGTGCCAGTAGGATAGAGAGACTTGGTTTGTGAGGAAGAGGAACTGGACACCGTAACCAACGAGGCCGAGGAAGGAGCCGATGAACAGGACTAGCCAGAGCGGGAAATGGGCTGCGGCAATCCCAGAGACCCAGCCAAGAAGCTTGCCGGCGTCGGAAGCAGAAGCAAGATTGTTGAGGAGCAGTTGTGATATGGAGAGAATTCGCTTGAGCTCGGATGAGTAAGCAGGGAAATTTGAATTGGTACCGTTGATGGATTGCAGCCACATTGTGGCAACCAGACTTAGCCATTGGAGGTCCATTGATGAGAAAGAGAGTAGTTTCTACAGCTGATGGCTGCAGTTTTAGGTGAATGTTTTCTTGGCTGAGTGCATGCAGTAATTAACTTCGGGGGGGGGGGGGGGGGGCGGGGCTGCCTCTTTCTTTTATTGGGAGGGACAGCGTGGGGTAAGGACCGACCAATTAATTTTTTTTTTAAGGGTTAGTTAAACTTATAATTCCTTTATAAATACTAAATTATATTTTCTTTAAAAAAAATTTAAAATTACACGTACACCCCTACAAAAAAATTAACTGTTTACACTTTCCTATTTTTCATTAGCGTTTAGACGAAAAATATTGACGGTCGTAAAAAAAAAATTTAAATTTTCAATTTTACCCCTCATTTAATATTTTTATGTATAAATTATGTACTTATAAGAAAAAATTTTAATAATGTTAACCTCACTCCATATATACATATATATTACATTTATCCCTTTATAAATATAAAACTATATTTGAGAATATTAAATAACGGGTAAACTTAAAAATATATGTGATTTTTGTTGCTAACTTCAGCATTTTTTGTTCAAATCCTGACAGAAGGAGATCATTTGTAAACTGAGAATTTTTGGAAGGAGCATAAATATAATTTCAAATTTTTTTTGGGGAAAGTATAATTTCGTATTTTAATAGGGGGTCTAAAAATTGATTTTTTAAGCTAAATTATATTTTACACTCTACGTGTTAGGATTTTAACCAAAAGATCATGCTAGACAGAACCAAATCACTTATAAAGTAAGTGTGATACACTTGTGAACATGTGAATAGTGAATGTGGCATCTTAAAGACAGTATCTACAATGCTCATAATTAAATGCATGTAATTCATTAATTTTGTACAATTTTAAGATTCTTTTTTTCCATGTCATTCAGCTTACGTGGCAAAATCTCAACTCTTAATGGTCAATTGACGGAAATGATCAAATCAAATAAAAAAAATGTATTTTTAGTTACCAAAGTGTAAATTATGATTAATTGTTTAGCAACTAAAATCGAATAACTATAATCTATCAATTTTGTCTCTTTATTATTTTTTTCAATATATTTCATTTTGAATTGGAGCATATTTGATTGGGTGTAAAGTGGGAGTATAAAAAAAATGAAAGTAAAAGAAATATATAAGAGATCGCTCGGTATTTAGTTAGGAGAAGAGATGAAGGGGATTAGTAAAACTTGAAGTATGTAAAATTCATTTGGAGTCTAATTTTGTTTTCGTCCAAAATTGGGCGGAAAAAATAAAAGTATAAGACCAAAAAAATAAAAAACTGCATCACTATGTTTGTTTTCATTTCCGAGTTATTTTCGAGATGAGTCAAAACATACTCAATGTTTGTCATGTTTGTCATAATTCAGAAACACCTTATCTAGGTGTTTTAAATTTTTTTAGCATAAATATATATATTATATGCACATACATATACATAAATATATATAAAAAAGACACGATTTGTCAATGAATAATAATTTTTGTCTCTCAAAACACAACATTAAACATACAATACTTATTTTAAATTATCTTCAGACACAAATCCAAACATGCATATTATATTTAACACACACTTATTTATCTTTATTTTTCTCTCTCAATCTCCACAAAGCACAACAAAACAGTCCGAAAATGAATCCAAACATTATGCATATTTTTATTTTTATTTATTTTATTGCCTATATATATAAATTTTTCTTTTCAATTCTTTTTTCATTCTTGCCGGTAATACCGTACATAATTATCAAAGAAAAGATAACAAAATTATTGAAAAATTACTGCATCGAAGTCAATGATGAATATTTTTGTTCTTGTATGATAAATATTTTTAATAATAAGATTTTTCAATATTTGATATACCAAAATTATATTAGTATTTATTAATTTATTTATTTTTTAATACAAAATAAACAGAACAAAATTCAGTAAAATTTAAAAAAAAATAGTCTTTTCTTTTCGATCTGTTTTCCTCGTACCAAATAAGTAAAAGTATTTGAAATTTACTTTCCTTCCAATCATACCAAATAGTTTGAAGGAAAACTATTATTCTTTTCCTACCCTTTTCACTTGAACCAAACGAATCCTTACATTTTATATATTTGACGGATAATTTCACACATCCAACACATCTAAGATTCGAACACGACAGATCTCATAAGAAAATTTTATGCCCATATCATTGAATTCTCTCATGGGAATTAAAAAAAAGGAGAGAGAAAGAGAGAAAAGAAAAAGAAAAAAGAAAAAGAAAGACTGTGTGGCAGTTAACCAAGAATTGTGGTGGTTTTGTGGCCATTAATGGCTCTACTATGAACTCTTACAACAAGACCTGTAATTATGGGTTGTAAACATAATTACTTGGGAGATTTGTTGTTGTCCACACATAACAAACCGACCTGCCGTGCCCCACTCTGTGTGCTCCATCAATCAAAGAGATTTTGCCGTGTAAGATAGAATATTTATTTCTTCCACCTCTCGCCATTATTTTAAGAGGCGGCCGAGAGCATATTCGATGCGCGTGCAAATAACAAAAATGGATGACTGTATTTTTTGTTTTTTTGAAGTTTTGTGTAATTATATATAATTTTTTTATAATTTAAAAAATTTTATTTAGCACTTTTAAAATTTGCTTGCGTTTAGTAAATAAGTCTTTCTATTAACAAAAGAATTGTGTAATTGATAGTTATTTAGCACTTTTTATTGCAGGTCAAACGATTCTTTTCGAACTAAACTACCCTTTTAACGGTGAAAACTATATCTCCCCATATGCATTAACGCGTGAAGACATATGAGGGTAATTTGATCATAAAATTATTATTTGACGTGTAATTACACCAAATCTCAAGGGAGGAAAATGTAATTATTACTAATAAAAATTTATAATCAAATAAACGTGCGTAAAATAAAATATATATATATATATATATATATTGCAAAGTATATTTGTCTTAGCCTAATGGTTGAAACTAAGGTTGAGATCCTATGAATAAGTTCGAGATTATGAGTTTGATCGAGTCTCATCAGGCGTGTGTATATTTGTCTAACTTTATATAAGTGTTTTTCTCATTTTACGTGAATTATTGTAATTTGTTTAAATTATATTGATATATTGATTGAATTGAAAGTTATTGTAATTTATTGTTTGTTATTTTTAGTATATTTGTGTATTATTGAATGGATATAATGCTAAAAATAAAAATATGTATTTGTAAAATTAATAATTTTTACTACATGCAATAAACTGAATGAAGCTGTGAATTGACTGGTTTTGAGGGGATAATTCTTATATTATGAACTTTCATAAATAGCCGATGGAGTTCCCTCTTTTTTATGTAATTCTTTAAAAAAGTAAGTCATCGTAGTAGCTCTTGATTTAGTTTACCAGAGCGGTTACTTAAGGGTCGATTAGTATGTAAGAATGAAATTAATAATCGGAAAAAATTGTATTTTTGATCCCACACAAGGGCTTGACGGTAAAGAGTTATAATCAAAAAATTAAACCAAGGCATTTTTAGTTCGGAGATGTAGTTTTAAAGAAGGTGGAAGTGTTTAAACATGTCGGCAAAGTAAACCTCGAAAAGGAAGGATCATATAAAGTGGTCAATGTTAAGAAGATCGGGACTTATAAGCTACAAGACATGAAAGGGCAGAATTTACTGCGACTATAGAATATTCACAATCTGAAGAAATTGTACGCATAGAACAAGACATGAGGATGCCTACAAAGGAGAAAAGACCATTTTGATTTTTTGTAGAGTGAAAAAGGATCATTTTTGCGACCTGAGAAGGGCATGTATTCTTTTTTAGCTTGAGAAAGGCATATATTTTTCATGAGCCTGTGGAAGACATATTAACAAGCGTGAAAAAGGCAAGTCTTTACAAAACGACATTCGGAAGATCGCGTTAACCTAAAAAAGATTTAGATTTGCAAAGTGTCATATTAATCCAGAAGACTTTTGATCTGAAAAAATCGCGTTAATCTAAAAAAGATTTAGATCTGCAAAGGATCATATTCATTCAAAAGACTTTCGATTTGAAAAAGGTTGTGTTAATCTAAAAAAGATTTAGGTCTGGAAAAGATTATAGGAATCCAGAAGATTGATCTGAGAGAGATTGCATTAATATGAAAAAGATTGCGAGCCAATGGCATATCCATAAGATGAGGACACGTGTGTTGAAATTAACGATTGTGATTGTTTGGACTAGAGGAGGCGACTGCTCCACTTCTCCTAGTGTGATTACTTTCACACTAGAACAAGGGGGGAGTAATGATGGGGATATAACCCACTAATTGGAGAAAACGACAAAAAACCCTTCTTTAGGACAGTAATAGCAAAAATACCTTAGAATCCGCATGTTTCCAATCGGCTTGGATTGCATCGCCTTACCCACTCCATCAAACTAATGTCCAGACCCGACTAACCTGTCTAATATTTTGCTGCACGATCTCTGACATTGTAGGTTTCAAGATAACACCACGTGGCCCATTTGATGAAGTATATTTGGGCTTATAAATAACTTCTTTCCAGAGCATTTATGGTCTGACTTATTTAATGCCTTCTACCTCATTATTGTTTAAGATCGCTTATCTTCCATCTTGAAGTCTAACTAACTTGAGCCTTGGAGGATTTTAGTAGAGGACACCGGGACCACTTCGATATTTGGGAGGAATAGTGACCTCAGGACCAACCTTAGGAAGATCGCATATTTCGATCCAGATCAAGTAGGGTATGAACAAATTGTCATGAATATTTGTTGGGTCTAGGTTCGACTAGGACGATCCCCGTCCATTGATAGACCTACCCGCGAGCATGCAAAAAAATCATAATATGAGATGAAGAGACAAAAAATAGTGTAAAGTCACGAACGTCGTGAGAGATGAGGAGAAAGAAAAAAAGTTAGTGAAAACAAAAAAATATGAGGTAAGGTGAGAAAGAAAAAATAAATTGTAATTATGGATTTATTGAAAATATGGAAGAAGTTTGTGAGGGGAAAAAACATGGAGAATGTGAGGAAGAAAAATAAATTATAATTATGAATTTATTAAAAATATAAAAGCCTGCGAGGAAAAAAAAATATATGGAAAATGTGAGAGAGAAACATGAAGTAGAGGGTTGAGAGGGAAAAAAAAAACTGTAATTATGATACTATTAAAAATATTAAAATTACCTATTATGATCAATTTATTTTAAGAGACTAAATAAATTAAAAGATAAATTTGAATATTTAAAAGTTAGTACGACAATTTCTTTTTTTGTTATAATAATATAAATGATTGATATAATTTAGATTTATGAATACTTATTCCTTGATTAATTTGACCCTACTAGTTCTTTGAGCGGCTGATTTTCGGCCATCGCATTGCCTTGGCGTACTTGGAATTCAACTTTGTTTCGCACTTGTCAGCGAGACTCGATTACTTTGAAGTACTAATTAGTTGAAGTAATAACGATGAAAAAATATTTATAATAAAGGTAAATTACAATAACCACTATTCAGGTTTGACATAATTATAAATATTTATTATTTTAAAAATTACAAATACCCCCTAATGTTTGATGAAATTATATAATCCTTAAATAAATGTATGAAATTGGCAACTACCGTTATTGTATTTTTTCCCTTTTTATAAAAAAGTTAGACGGGTGGATGAAAAAAAATTAAAAAATTATCCACCCAGTCAATAAAAAAATTAAAAAAATTAGCCTCCTGACTTTGATTGTTGTCTAACAATTAGCTCATTCCATTAGTGTCCTTAATCTATTTTTATGGAGAATTTATCAAAATACACTTGTGGAGTAAGATAATTTTATTTTATTTTTTAAAATTTTTTAATTTTTTATTGACTAAGTGGATAATTTTTTTATAATTTTAAAAAAAAAGTTTCATCCACCCCGACTAATTTTTCTATAAAAGAGAAAAAAATACAGTAAGGGCATAGTTGACAATTTCATACCTCCATTCAAGGATTACATAATTTCATCATACATCAGGAGGTATTTGTAATTTTTCAAACAATAAGTGAGTGTTCGTAATTATCCCAAATATTAAAAGTGGTTGTTGTAATTTAACCTTATGATACACTACGTCGACACCATATAAAATTAGGTAGAGCTATACAAATACGAACCGCCCTTTATAAAAGTATACATACAGCTCTTGAAAGGGTGTACTTATAAAATTTCGCCGCTAAATAAAAAAAATTGCGGATAATTATAACTATAGCTTCAATAATGCAATTCATAGTATCTAACTCAATCAAATCTAAGTAGAATAGATGTAATTTTCTCAAAACAATTAAATGAAGTACTGCATGCGGCCCCATGTCCGTTCTAATCAAACATTCAATATATATAGGTAATAATGATTTTTTTTGGAATAATAATGATTAAATATTATTAATTAAAATAAATTGATCACAGTTATAATCATTTACATCAACATCAATATATAACAAAAATTATCACAATAATCGTATCTTGTTTAATAACACCTACTATTACAATAGACAACATCTCCTACTATGTAGTAGACAACATTCCAAGCACGTGGCGAGGTTCGAATCCATGACCTCTAAAATCATGGAGCCTCAACTTCACCAATTAAGTTAAGCCTCATTTGCAAGTAATAATGAATTGTTGCTTCAATTTTTGGTGAGCCAAACAAATAAATTAAATAAAATCAGACCTATAAAAAGAATAGCAAACTCTCCTCACGATTTTTTATTTATTATAAAAATAGGGTAAATTATAATTTATGTTTTTTAAATTCGTCATAATTATAAGTATATTCTCATTATTTGAAAAATTATACCCACTTAAATTAACGACACGTCTAACAGATACCCCAACAATAAGCTGTCATAAGGGTGTGTTTGTTAGACGATTGTTAGTACCGTGAGGTACTTATAATTTTTTAAATAACGAAAAGATACTTATAATTATGATAAATTTTAAAAAAAAAAAAAAACGTTACAATTTACACCATAAAATATGGTGTGAATAGGTTGTGTGAGTTGATAATGTTGAAACAAGATTCTTATGGTTTTATGCCATAAGTCTTTAAAACGATCAATTTGTTAATAATGCTCTAATAGCTTCTCATCCTCTTATCCTTTACTTCATTTGTGCCCGAATAATGGTTAGCTATGAGTTGGGCGTAAATGAAAACCTGTGCCTCTTGCGCCCCTAACTGCCTTAACATGTGAAACCCCGTTATCGGAGTTTCATACTCCATGCAATTATTTGTAACTTGAAAGTTGAATTTAATAGCAAATTCGTGTTCCATTAGATCCAGACTTCTTATCCATAATCTTGTGCTCCTTTACCCGACATCGTCAAACCATCTACATGAACAAACCAGCTTTTTACGTCCTCCGACACCGCAATAACTTCCACTTATTTGTTTCCACAGCCAAGTCTACCAACACTTCAGTTGTTATTGCCTTCCTAGATTTGAACTTGATTGAATATTCACCAAGCTCCAATGCTCGTTTTGCTAATCTGCCCGATATTTATGGCTTTTTGAATATCTATTTCAAGGGTTGATTTGTAAGTACGACTATATAGTGTAGATTGGAAGTACGGTCTAAACTTTCTTGCCAGTGTCAGAACTGGTAGGGCAAGTTTTTTGATCTCTAGGTACTTCAACTCTGCTCCTTGTGACAATACACTTACGTGGTAAATAGTTTTATGTTGTCCGTCCACATCCCTCACCAACACCGCACTAATGACCGAATCTGACACCGTGATATACAGCATTAGGGCCTATCCCTCTTCTGGTTTTGATAAGACTGAAGGTGTAGAAAAATACTTTTTCAAATCTTGCACTCTCAGTCCACTTGAATTTCTTTAGCTTCCTCAGTGTTTTGAAGAAAGGTAGACTCTAATCTGTTGATCGCGATAAAAGTATCCCAATGATGCTATTCAACTCGTTAACTACTGAATCTCTTTCATCGACCAGGGGACTTCATATCACAGATGGCCCTTACCTTATTCAGGTTTACTTCTATCCCTCGCCTTGTGACCAAATATCCCAGAAATTTTCTCCCCTTCACTCCAAAAGTACATTTGGTAGGGTTAAGCTTCATTCCATTTCACCGAATCGTATTGAAAAAAGCACCCAAAATGGCTTAAATGATCTTCTCCCCTCTTGCTCATGTGATCTACATACAACTCCATCATCTTACCGATCAAACTCTCAAACATTCGGTTGACCAATCTCTGATATATAACCTCGCATTTTTCAACCAAAATGGCATCACTTTATAAATAAATTCTTTTCTCCATGACGAATCACGCCTTTATCAGATTTTCCTCGGCCATAGCAATCTGATGATACCCTTAAAAAAACATCCATCATAATTAGGAATTCTATCAGTAATGACTCTATCAATGGGCGCATCCAAATTCTGATCCTAGTCACCTTGTGAGGGTTCCTCAGGAAATAACTAAAGGATCATCCAACGGACCTTCTATCCCAACTAGACTATCATCAAAGATTATCCAAACTTCAATCTTGCTTTCCAAACTACAAGCATGGAAATATGCAAAGGGTTTGAGAATTAGGAGTACTTTTCCTGGTGTTTCTCGAGTCTTCCCTAGTCGGGCCTCCATAAATTATGTTAATCACCCCTCTCCTAAGTCTATTATCCTCCATCCCTTGCCCCCTACTACCATCCTGATTTCCAAAAACTGCATTCGGTGCATAGCTATGCATATTTGGCTCATTCGAAGGTTCCTTTGTCTTAGCTCTAATAGGATTGCATTTTATACTTATTTTATATAATATTTTTATCTATATTCTGACCAAAATGCTCCTAATTAAATATTAATTTGCAGCATTAGTCTATTAAAAAAATGGAATAAAAAATAAAGAAAAGAACCAAGATGAAAATTTGGACAGATTTGAAGAAACGACTAGGCGCGCCCTCGCCTAACTGGCAGATTTTCGTCTGGAAAAGAAAAGACTCAAACTCGATTTTTGGCAAGAATTTGAAACTGCTTGGACTACCTTTTTTTTATGAATGAGGAACACCTTTTTCTAGAAAAGTTTAATTAGGATAATAATTTTATTTTTTTTAGTTCAATTAGAAATCTACCATTTTTAATACTAGTAGAATTAGGTAACTGGTTAGTATATATATGTGATGTAATTCACCATATGAACATCTTTGAATCTTTTAATCTCTCATCTTCGGGATATTTTTCTATTATTTTCTCTTTTCTTTTACTTGTTCTCTCATTATCATGCTAGGCTAGTTTTTTTAATTCCTGTTAACGACTTGTGAATGCTTAATCCAATGAATTGTGAGATCTCATTTATGCTTTCTACTTTCATTCATATTGGTATTTGTGTTATTCTCTGTGTTTTTATTACAAATAATCTGATTTATGATGGTAGATACCCTTATTCATTGTCAACAATATTTACCTAGCCAATTGAACTTGCAAATTCGTATTATTTCTTTAATTCAATAACTAGTGATAACATAGAATAATATTATTTAAAAATTCTCGATTATGTTGTGGTGAATGCAAATCTAACTTAAATAAATTCTCGTAGGAATTTATTAGTTAGAATTGGGTCTTTCCAGTTTTTAATATTGTCGGTAAATTAAATATTGAGAACGTTTTTAAAGTTGTTTACTAATTAATAAACGAGGTAATATCTTCAATAATGAGAGGTTTATATACCTTTTCCCAATGTATGAAAGCCATCTCGAAAGCACTAGGATGACACTATGTGTCTCACATCCTTGTTTCCTTGGAGATTCTCTTGCATCTCAGCTCCTGTGAGCGTTGCCACTTTTGCGCTTTTTCCTTGCCATCATCTCAAGTCTAGTACACAGAACGTTCGCCAACACCCAGTATTATCGTGCAAAAGGACATTCCACTACTGCATGGTGTTCAATTTCTTCCTTACAAGAGCACAAGGGACATCCAGAACTAATTTCCATCGTGCGCTGATGTAAATTACTTATAAGTAGCTCCACGTATAACCCTCTATTAGAAATGCTCACCCTTGCTGCCCGTAAAAAGACCAATGCTCCACATCATGAGACTATGATGACTCTACATGAGCATTTCAACCACTTCTAAACACTCTACAAGCCAAATAATAAGCACTTCAAACGAAAAAGGATCCTTGTTTCTCATAATGCCATATAACCCAATGTACTTTGGAATTGAGATAGAACTAACACGGGTTATGTCTTTAGTTTTCTCTCTTTTTTTCTTTCTTCTCTTTCTCCTTTTTTCATTCTTTTTCACTCTATTTAGCTTATATTTATTATTGTCGATTACGGGAAGCTTCCACTTTAATACCCTCTTACTTTTACATAATTCTATTTTCAATCCCCAAGTTTCAGTCAAGAACTTTTCAAAAAATTGTTTCTTAATGAATACTTACCATCATACATCATATAGAATCCTTTGGACGCTTTTCCCACACGGTTTGATTGTTTCTTAATCTTTATCGTGGGCATTTTGTATCTCTTCGGGTATGCTCAGAGTACATTGTAAATATTCTTGGATGAATGAAACTTACATTTCATCCAAAAAAAATATACTTTTTCTCACGTGTATATAACTATGTACTTCGTGTTACTATGTAAATAAAAGTTAGGGATGATGACACAGCTATTCTTTTTGAGATTTAGTGTGATCATAAGTAAGATTTTTATGATTTGAAAAATTACACATAATATTCTTAATTTTTATTTTTGATCAATAAATAAATTCATTTGTTAGTAAAATTCACAAAATTTATTCATATTAGCCGAAAAATTGGATGAAATTTAAGATTTACCTCATTGACTTACGAATTTATTGTATGTCAAAATAAATATTTTCTAACCAAACTACCCTTATAAAAATGAAGATATATCTTCTCAAATGCATTAGCATATGAAGACATGTAGAGTAATTTGATTAGAAAAGATTTGTTTGAACTATAATAAGTTAGTAATAAGTCAATCGATGGTGAATATAGATTTTCATTCATTCTTTTCACTGATATTAACAAATTTTGTTAATTTTGACTAATAAATGAATTTATTTTTTGGACGAAAAAAAAACATCACGCCTTAGGGAGAGCAGTATAAGTTATAATCAATGCAATGATACTTTGTTTGATTGGTAATGTTGAAATCTCACAACTAGAAAATAAGGATTTCAAGTCTCATGAATGTGAGTCTACTTTTATGATATTTTTTAATTTTTTTATCTTGTTTGAACGCATTTGTTTGTTTAAGTTACTGAATATTAAATTAATTTTTAAGTGTGAACGTATTGAATCGTACAACAAACGATCATTTGTTAAAAAAGTTAGAAATCAATATTTGATTTGATAATACTTCAATTTTCATTTAATTCAAAAAAATAATAACTAATTTTCATAAAATATATAGATTTCAATTTGATATAAATATTTAATCATAACTAAGTACCTAAACATTATCATAATGTTTGGTTTTGTTTTTAACTTGTTTTAGGGTATTTTGTGGAGATAGAGAGAGAAAAACAAAGATAAATAAAAATAAGTTAGAGATAGTGTGTATGTTTGGATTTGTTTTTGGAGATAATATAAAATAAGTATGGTATGTTTGATGTTGGGTAGTGGGAGACAAAAAGTACTGTTCATTGTCAAATCATGTCTCTTTTGTATATATTTATATATATATATGTATAAAAATATATTTAATTTATTTAGTTGTGAATGGATTAAAATAAATTTTATTTTCTAATTATATATGTATGGAAATGTAAAAAAAATAATTTATGTAGATACACTTTTATAAATAATTAAATGCACTCTAGTAATGGATTAACAACATTTTTTGTTAGACGTTCTGTTCGAGGTGATAAATTTAAATATATTATTCAAATAATGTAATATATGAATTAATCGCATAGAATTTTTCTATTATTTTGTATTTTTTAAAATTTTTTAATTATTCCAATGATGTAGAAAATATTATGTACAAAATATTAAGTGGTTAAAATAAAATGTATTTGCATTTAAAAATAAAAAATACAAACATCACCAAAGAAAATATTATACATCTAACATGTATATCAACTCTCTAATGCATCCTTCAATTTTTTATAATTTGAAGATCCACATAATCCAATATTAACTAAATATAATTTATAACTACAGATTCCAATGGTTTGAAAAATATATTTTGGATTAATACGGCGTATTGTCTAATTAAAGTATGACAATGAAACCCTTAAGTCATTGAATGATAAATGACGCACACAATCATGTTCCCGTTAACTTTATAATTAACATATGACAACAAGTGACTGGCTCACATATTCTACAACACCACTAATACTTAAGGACCGTCACGTCGACGTGGTGGAATTCCGGTTGGTCGCCGCGAGCGTGCTGTACTGTCTCCCTCACTATGCGAATGGCCTCCACGGTCGGATTGCACGCCAAAGCGACGAATGTAATCTGTCCATGACCTGATCCCGCCAACTCCCGAACCCATGTCCAGACTTCTACGTGGCGCTAATGAAATATTGCGCGCCAATCGTGGGCCACCATCCCCACGAGCTACCTGTTCCTCAACATCCCAACTGGCAATATGGGTATGCGTTTGGTGAGTTGGTGCAGTGGATCCCGATATGATAATGGGGGCTTCTTCGCCACCTCTCACAAAACTACGCGGTGGGTTATCTCGGCTATGCCCCCCGTCACTGTGCAACTCAGCTGGCCCAAGCGGTAGTCTAATTGGGCCCCATATCTCGAGCATGCTGGGGTAATGAGGCTCTGGATACTGGTAGTATCGTCTAGCCAACGGGTAGATCTACAACAGGTTCATATTGACAATCAATCAATGAAAAATAAATAGTAATTCGGAATAAACAGTTACTAGGTTGCAATAATTTAATTAAAGCGATAACATGACATACCCGTGTCGTATGTGGTCGTAGCTCATCAGGAAAATCCATACAAAATGTTTCAACATCATAATAAATTCCTGGTATCTGAGTGATTTCGTGGAACTGACGAAATCGCTCTTTCAATTCATAAAATTTCTGACGGACCTGATCTCGTGTGTAATGATACCCAAAATGCCGTCGTAATCCACGAACCCACTGGTTCATGTGTGCCTCCGCACGTCGATCATCTCTCATGGGGACTCGGGTGTTGTCATCCACAATCATCCACATTAAGCGCTGCTCAACATTTAATGTCCAATGCTCCTCCTGTGGAAAGCCAGCCCGTTCCAAGTATCTACGATATGCCATGTCTGCAAAAACTAATCTTAAAGTATAAAATATAAAACATGTATACACCAAGCTGATATCATAATTAAAATCTTATGAACATCTAAATTATATGTCGAACACATTTAAAGGTAGTAAAATAGGCTGAATGTAACGACATTAACCAATTTTGGATCACAATCCTCATTTCGTACTTGTTACACACTAGTCACAAGTTGCACATTAACATTACATTCGGATTGTCTACTTTACGTTTACCAATGCCTAGGTTGGATTATAAGATGCCCACATCTGCATTGCTATGTTGTCGCGGAATATGCGTTGTGTTTCTAGTTCAGTCACGGTAGGATGTTCTCTATGGTAGAATGAATCCATATCGGGAGGAATTTCATCTTCTGGTTCGTTGAAAATAATGTCATCATGACTGAACCTACGGATGAAGTTATGAAGTGTACAACAAGCGATAACTAAATCCACTTGGTGCTGAAGAAGGTAGCTCGGCATCCCCCACTGTAATATTGGAAACCGCTTCTTCAGTACTCCAAAGCAACGCTCAATTACATTTCTTAAACGAGAATGGACATGGTTAAATAGGTCCTGTGGGGTTCGATATCGGCGACCATGGCCCCTATACTCGGCTAGGTGGTATCGAGTACCTCTGTAAGGCGCAAGAAAACATTGATAGTTTGTAAATCCAGCATCCACTAGATAATACTTGCCTGCAGTACTTCATAAATTATTATCAGCATTGATAATATAAGAATTGCTTCTTTCTTAATAACTATGGAGTATAATGGAACTATGTTAACTTGTTTACTCACCATTGGGAGGAAAAGGGAAATTTTGGTCCTGTGATATAGCATGATTCAAGACACGTGCGTCAGCCGCACTCCCTTCCCACCCAGCATACACGTATGTAAAATTCATATCGAAGTCACAGATAGCCAAAACGTTTTGTGCTAGTCGTCCTTTACGAGATCGATATCGATTTTGATCTATCCGCGGGACCCATGCCGGCACCAAAGTCCCATCCATCGCTCCGACACAATCCTATGGTTCGTTGAAAAAAATATTAAAGTAATAATTGATAATAGTTATATGCCTATGAATTGCTTAGTAATTAGTTGACAATGCAAGGCGGCTTCTTGTAGATAATTAAGATACAACGTTTACCTTAAAGTAAGGGTAGAAATCTGAATTGGTAGCCACACTAGGATGAGTGTCTGTAAAATTTGGGCGAGTGATTAGTTCGGGTGCCATAGCGCACAATGCGGATAGCACTCGGTGGAATCTACGGTGAATAGTCTCAAGTGAGTGTTGGAATCGCTCCATATTGTCGCGTTGTCGTTTATGCATGCCGACCGTCTGCATGAAGAGTGCAACCTCCTCAACAGAGCTAACTCTCGAGGTCTGACCATGAGGCAACAATCCCCTAGAAGTTAGCGCATCAACTAAAGAGTAGAAGCATGGTTTTGTCATGCGAATATTGTCGTAAACCCTGCCCGTGTGTGGAGTTGTCATTATCTCAGCTACCCATCCTTCGCCTTGCAACGAACTAGTATTACGAGGGACATTTTCTCTAAATAGCTCCGGGCAGATCATATCTCTAAAAGCATAAAACTCTTCAGGGACAACAGATTCGTTGCACCGGTAACTGTTGATTGAGTAGAAGACTTAAACTAAAAAATTTGGTATGTGCAATGTTTTATTGAATATTGAATTAAATCCATATCAGGTCAGTTTTGGTGATTATTAATGTTTGTTTATCTAGTAGATTCTTTGTCAAGATATAAAAATTATTTTAAACTTACATTCTAAAAATAATAATTAAATTTATTTAGTTTTTAGATAATAAATAAAATGATAAAAATATTTAATACAAAAAAATATGTTCATAAAAATTAAATATTAAAGAAATTAAAAAAATATTCTGGTATTGATAAAACTACACTAAAAATCAAGTGGATAAAAAATAATTGGTTATTCTTTCAATTGTTCTTTCAAAAGCATTCTTTACAATGATTTTAGGGGGGTGTAAAATCAATCTTACACTCTAATGTACAAGTCACCTTCATGTTCACAATCTTATAACTACAACTCTAATTCACCTTTGTCTTTGCAGAAAGCAAAGAATCATTAAATTATATGTTATTTTTGTACCCATACTATGTATATATTAAATACAATAAAATATATAATAACAAATGTGATTCGATAATAAAAACTATAAATTACAAACAAAGCAAGTAATCAATCCATTAAAAAAGTTGTGCAACTCGCAAACTAGAACTTAGAACACCATTATTAAAACAACAAAATATCCTAATCAAACTTCAACTTCTTATATGCATATATATATATAAGCACATAAAAAAGCACTTAACATACATTTTTTTCAACAGAATTAAAAAAACCTTTTTTTTAAGAAAGAGAAATACAATATATTGAAGGCCATCAAGAAATTAACCAGCCAAACAGAGCACAATGACAAACAAGTCGAAGTAATTCATCATGCCAAGGTCAACAAGAAGCAAAACCAAATTAAGCATTTTTATCTTAAAATTTTGAAGAATATAACATTTAAGATCAAGATTAGTGAGCGAAAATTAAGATACATACCTTAATAACAAGAAAATGGTAAAGCCAAATGTTAGATGGATGAGAGTACTCGACCAATAATGTGTCAACAATTGCAATGCAATACTTTACTTCGACAGAATAAGCTCAACAGATAGAATGAAAGTGCAAATTGCATAAAGAGTTGTAACACATTATATAGAGAGAGGAGAGTACAATTCACGGGTAAATAGTAATTTCTTTCATTATATCTCCAAGTGACTAAGTGCAGAAAAAGTAAATAGCCGACAAATGTTTCAGAAGAGTACAGAGTATACAGAAATTGACTGAAAAGTTTCTGCAATGATACAAAGCACCACATGCAATGGCAGCAATTATTGATGGAAAAACAGTAGCCATCAATAATTATGAAAAGATTTCACCAACCATTTCTTATATTTGCCATAATTTTCATCTCATGATTCAATATGTTCCTTGGATGCTTGTATCAAGGTCCTCCAAGAGAAATAGCATTCTTAAATTCTAATTGATGCATTCTTTTCAGAAAGCAGGTCTCCTACATCACCAAATTAACGCTGAAGTTAGCACCATTCCAAATACTTGTTATCCATCTACTACTGTTATGATATTTACTGTAAGAAAATCCACAGAGCGATTCCTTTAGAATATGGAACATACCAGGCTTCGCAAATTGGCAAACTGAAAAGTTTTTTAGATCAACACGCTTCACTAACAAAGAGGCGCTCTTTATTTGGTCTTCAGTTGCTCGAGGTGCCATGGGATTTGTATCAGTGTGAAGCTGTAGATCCACCATATTGTTTTTAATTCTAAATTCTTCAGTTAAGAAATTAGTGAAGTTAAAAAGTTACTCTTACCTCTTCAACAGGTCTGATATCATCAGAATATGGAAGATATATCATATGCATTCCAGGTGGTTTAATAAAATTTCATCAACAGCACGCTGCCTATGAAAACGGCTGGAATCTCCATCATTGCATTTATGGCAACGGCGAAATAGAGGTTGAAGTTGAGGTTCTCAACATTGAGTTGAACCCCATAATACACGAAACCAATCCCAAAACCTGTGAGCATGACCATGGACATCCTCTTGGCAGCCCATCTAGTATTCCACAGTTTCTCAATGGTGGAGGTGTTATTTTCTCCTTCACCTGCAGCCAAGTTTTTCTCATTGCCAGATGGTTCTAGGAGAGAGATATTTAGAGGCAATTCCTTCCCATTGATTCTTGCATATCTTTTCAACACTTCAAGAGCTTCCTCACTTCGACCTCTGCGAAGAAGCCACCTTGGGGACTCTGATACAAAGGGTAGAAGTATAAAGATTGAGTAAACAAGAGGGATAAATGAGATAATCTTGTACAAGTTTCTCCAGCAAGTTCTGGTTGGATAAGCAATCAAGGGAATTGAAAGGAACCCTGCTGCAAAGAAGAAAAACCCATATTGGCCTACTTGGCCACGCGATTTCCGGCCAACGGCTTCTGTGGAGAGGACAAGGCAGCATATGCCAATGCCCGCCCGGGAAAATCCATTAGCAAAACGGAGAAGAGTTTGTGTGTTAAATCTGATTCCAGCCGTTTTCATAGGCAAACAAATTGTAATATTCAGGTTACACATTATGAGCAATGTGTAACTAACAACCACAAAATATTGTGAAGCAAAATAATATATGAACCCACAGCTCTAGCAATCTTTTTGTTCAGGATAGAAGATTCATTGAAATAAGAAGTGTTGAGGATAGAGGAATTTTCTCACTTCTTGAAACCCTTTTCTCTATTTGGAGAAAAATGGGCTGAAGAGCATTTGATAATCATCCAATTTGTGCGATTTCTGCGAGGAAAGCCGATGAAGGAAGACGATGAATAGAGGTATAGATCTGAAGAAGAAGGAAGACGATGAACAGAGGTGAAGGGCGATTTCTGCGAGTATCGATCTGAAGAAGAAGGAAGACGATGAACAGAGGGGCGATTTCTACGAGGAAAGCCGATGTCTGCGATAGAGGAAAGAGAAGAGGAAAGAGAAAATGTACGGCTGTAAATAAAAAAGTCAGTTTTGTTCCCCATATTTTTACAAAAACAACTAAAAATAAAATAGAAATAGGTAAAACAATGCATGCCAAACATTACATTGTTTTTGGGCCATCTCTGAGATGGCCCAAAAACGAACCCAAACATAAGTATCTTTTTAGAGCATATATATGTGCAATATTATTGTTCGAGAAAAATAGAAAATGGAAGTGGTAGTGAAGAAAACGGGACCCGTAACTCAAAAATGGGCCGGGGGTTTCTTCAGTTTATCTTCTTCTCCGCCCATCAAACTGCTGCTACTCCTCCCCCCTCTATCTTCAACTCTCACACTCCCCACTGCCTTCTCTCTCTCCCTAAAACCCTACACGCTTATCTCGTTCTCTCGCTCTAACACCCGTCTCTGTGCTTCCTATGTCTCTATCTACGCTCTCACTCCCACTCACGGGTCCAGAATCTCCACCGCTTGCAGCACAGAGAGGTAGAGAGACACATATTCGGATAATGAAGCCATCGGTTCTTCTCACAACCACTCCTTCCTCTCCTCATCCCAAGACCCTCTTCTTCACCCCATTTCTATCCTCAACCACCGCTCTCCGGCGCTCCTCGACCCATCTCCGCCGCGACCGCTGCAAAATCTCCAGAATCCGTTCTTCAGGGGAACCCTCTTCCCCCGCCGTCAAGCCGGATGTTTTTGGAGAGAAAAGGGAGCTCATGGGTTTGCAGTCCCTGGTTGACGCTATGTCTCCGCCCATCCGAATCGCTAGTTCTGTTCTTATCGTTGCTGCTGCGGTGGGTGCTGGATATGGACTCGGGTCCCGGTTTGGTGGGTCCCGCAATGCTGGCTTAGGTGGGGCTGTGATCGTTGGCGCTGCTGGCGCGGGGGCTGCCTATGCGCTGAATGCTTGCGTGCCGGAAGTCGCGGCTGCTAATTTGCACAATTATGTGGTGGGTTGTGATGATCCTGGGGCTATAAAGAAGGAAGATATTGAAGCCATTGCAAACAAGTAATTTTAAGTTTTTCCTACATTCTTTGAATTTTCTTGATGGTTAATTATCTGATTTTGCTCCAAAAATACTTCACAGTTTTTTTCCTGGTATTCTTTATGTGTTGATGAAGATGATAGATATTCTTTATTGTGTTGGCTGATGATCATTAGTCATATATATTAATTAGTTTAACTTGTCCTATGACTTATGAGATCTTTTTGGATCTGCTTCAAGAAGAAGTATTCTGAAAAACAATCATGAATGTAATTAGGGGTCCAACCACAGTAGTAACTGGAAAGTGCCATTCAATGAGTAACAAAAAATTAATATGTTTTGATGCAATAGAATTTGTGAAATACCATTAATCCAAACCATATGTTACTGTGTTATAGATCAAAAAGGATACTTTGTTAGTTATATCATTCTAGGTGTTATTTTTGTTTCTTGTAACACATAAGTAAAAAGTTCTAGATGTGCCAGTGAGATAAGCATCTCTGTTCCCTTCTTCATCTTCATATAAAGTGGAAATGCAAATGATTCTAGTCTTGAATACTTGCTAGGTGGTGTATCTGATGGGAAAGGTAAGACCGTGAAGGCGTATGGCTTGGATATATTCTCTGTCGATAGGGGCGAAAGAAGGATTTACTCCCAATTTGTTGGGAACTTGAGTTCTGTGACCATAGATGTATACAAATTCAGTTCTATTTCCTTCATGTGATGTTAACACTAACTAGCATTCTACGTCAGGGTATATAATGCAGGTATTCATAAATTCTACGTACCAGACCATAATAGACAAACTAAGGTTGACACAATATTTAATTTTGGAAAAACTTTGACACGAAATTCACCTATTAACAACTGATGCTTCCACACTCTGTTCGCTTCCTGTTAGTATTGTCATCATTATTTTTCCCTTTTTGTTAGTTCTGTCTGTTCCTGCCTCTGCTTGTTTGACCAATTGTTTGATATCATTCTGTTGTCTTATGCTTGAACTGCTGTTTTGCATCATGAGCTTATTATATTCTTTGTTTTCTTACTTCTGTCTTATGATACAACCTTGTGTAATCTTCCAGATATGGTGTTAGCAAACAGAATGAGGCATTTAATGCAGAGCTTTGTGATATTTATTGCCGGTAAGGAGGATTTTCTTTTGAGCTTTAGTACTTAAGGACCAGTGTTTTTGTGCAATTAGAGAACTTACTCCTACTATTCTGCATTTTTAGATTTGTATCTGCTGTTCTTCCTCCTGAAAGTGAAGATCTCAAAGGTGATGAAGTTGAGACCATCATTAAATTCAAAAGCTCATTGGGCATTGATGACCCAGATGCTGCAGCCATGCACATGGAGGTAGCTCTGCATCTATTACTTGAGTTTACAGTGAAATAAGAATGCTTCTGGTTGAATGAGTAAATGGAGATCATTTGTTTCAACTTTTTAATCTACAATCTCTCAGATTGGTAGGCGAATTTTCAGGCAAAGACTTGAAACTGGGGATCGTGATGCTGATATGGCACAACGTCGGGTATGATACTGTTTAGTCACATGAATGTGATATATTTGGTTTGCTACATCTGAACTTTTAAAGATATGGAGCTTGACCATTTTTGATGTTTCCAGTGCAGGCATTTCAGAAACTGATATACGTCTCAAACCTTGTTTTTGGAGAAGCGTCTGGTTTCTTGTTGCCTTGGAAACGTGTGTTCAAGGTCACTGATGCTCAGGTAATTAACCATTGCAATATTTTCAATTTACTCTATTTCCCCGAAAAAGTAAGTGAATTATCTGAATTCTTATTTATATTGGATTAGCAAACCATTGTAACATGAACGTTTTTCATTGTCTTCATTTTCTATTTTCCTATTGCCTTCTGTCTATCAGGTAGAGGTTGCTGTCCGGGACAATGCCCAGAGGTTATATTCCTACAAGCTTGACTCAATTTCCCAAGGTAGATCGGGTTTAGTTTATGAATATTACAAATTTTTTGATATCATCTTCTGATAAGAGAAATTGTTTTTGGTAAAAGCTTTCCATTACTCATCACTCTGCTTTCTCTCCCCAATTCTGAATTCTCTCAACTTTCTACATTATGCTTAAGTGGTTACTAGTAGTAAGTGTATCGAAAAGTATGGCATACCTTTGTACTTTTCCTTTTAAGCATTTTGAAGCGTGGCATGTAAATGCTCTGCATGTCGTGTAGCACTATCCGATGCAGATACAGGTCTTTCTGTAGGACCACCTAAGCTTTCAAGGCTATTCTGGTTACCTTATCTTATCATGATCTCCTATTTATCGTCGTCTGGTGTCAATAAGGTCACTTTTGTTGCTATACTAACACCTTGACTGATGAGTTGTAATAGGGTAGAAATGCAACATTAATGTGGCTTTAATTGTTTTCTAGATGTTGATGTGACTCAGCTGATCAGCCTTAGAGAAGCCCAACTTCTATATCGACTTTCTGATGAGGTATTGTCTTCAGTGAATTATTATAATACTAAAACAAGTTCCAAATTCCCATAATCTGTGTGAAAGATCTTTTACTGAACAACAATATACACATGCATTCAATGTTTGACATGTCATTGTATCTTGTAATAAAACATCTATCTATATTTTGCAGCTTGCTGAAAATATGTTTAGGGACCATACAAGAAAGCTTGTGGAGCAAAATATATCGGCAGCTCTCAGTGTATTGAAGTCCAGAAGTAGATCAGCGTATGAACAGTATTATGTACTTGAAATATAGAAGCATGCAAGAAATTTTGGTTTTGAGAAACTCTTTTCGGTAGAGAAGAGCAAAGAACAAGTTGCATGATAAGTCAAAATTTCATTGCTAGGCTGCTGCCAAACTTGCGCAAGTTCTTGGGATAAGCATGGCTCTGCAGTTGAACATGTTAACTGATTAGTGCTTCAGTTCTCTTCATCAAATGTTGTTTCATTTTTCTTTTAACGAGAATGATTACAACAAAGTATCTTTGCAGCTTTGTCTAATAGGTGAGAATCAGTTGTTAATAAAAGTATGAAACATCTGTGCTTCGAGTCAAAACTACCCAATCTGGCAAACATGGTTAGACCTAAATCTAACTCTAATCAGATAACGATTTTGTGCCTAGTTTTGTCTTGTTAAACATTCTGCTCCTGATGAGTGACTTTTGTTTGTAGTGTTACAGTTATAATTACAGCACAGACTTAGTGATGTTGTGGTTGCATGACTGTATTTGGTAGTTTTTCTGTGAGCTCTGTATAATTATAATTTTTCTTATACCTTTTAGCCTTAAATAGTTCTGAAGGCTTGTTGACCAGTCTTTGATCAAACATTTTAGCCTATGAGTTGCCTAACCATGTGTATATTTAGCAGGCAACCTGTGCTTGAGGAGCTTGATAAGATACTGGCTTTTAATAATCTGCTAATCTCACTAAAAAACCATCCTGATGCGAGTCGTTTTGCTCGGGGGGTTGGGCCTGTATCCTTAATAGGTATGGTCACCAAGCAACTTGTAATTTGTTTTGTAAGGACCTTGGTTCTGGCTTTGATACTGTTATCTTTTCTGTAACTAGACTTTTCTGTGGTTCCTTTTTCGTAATTTTATCTTTTAGTGTTTTTCCTATGTAAACTTGTTAAGTTGAGCTGTTGCGTATTTTGGTTCAGGTGGAGAGTATGATGGTGATAGAAAGATGGATGATTTGAAGCTTTTATACAGAGCCTATATAACGGATGCTCTGTCGGGGGGTCGAATGGAAGAAAACAAGGTGCATCATGAATTATTGCATGTTAAATTGTCTTAAAGTACAGTTAACTGTTTTCAATTACGCAATATGATATCCACACATGAAGTCTTTCTTTTATTTCCCAACTTCCCAGCAACAGAGACTATGTAGAGTGGCATTGGGATGTATGGTATTGATCTATCATTTCCTAGTTTCCTGAGTCAGTAGTAGTGGCCAACTAGGTAGTGTGGTAACTTAAATTCTCAAAGATGGAAAGAATAAAGAATGCAGGAAAGATCTAAAACAGAAAGAAAAACTAAATGAAGAAACCATGAGGGAATATTTGGGAGTTTGTGCTGTTTGGCTTCCTATTCAACGACTGGGTGAATTGGGAATGAGGGGTTGGGGAATTTTGGGTTCTGCCTCAGTTAGCTTAACACTTTCATAGTGTTTGGATTCGTTTTCTGTGTGTTTCATTGTGTTTTGTGGATATATAGAGAGAAAAACAAAGATAAATAAGTATGTGTCACAGATAATATGTATTTTTTGATTTGTTTTTGGAGATAATTTAAAATTAGTATTGTATGTTTAATGTTGTGTTTTGGGAGACAAAAATTACTGTTCATTGTGAAATCATGTCTTTTTTATATACTTTTATGTATATGTGTGTGTATATATATGTATGTATTTATGCTAAAACAGAGATAAGGTGTTTCTGTATGACTGCAAACATTGCGTATGCTGAAAACAAATATAGTGTTTGTTTTCTTCTCCTCTCATCTTTACTGTCTATGAAGAGATGTGGAATCTGGACTTGGTTCTTGGGCCATCCAGTTTAATGTTAACAGAAGGGCTACTTAACCTGTGAAAATAACCTATTGCCACCACTTGCTTTAATTTTAGATGGATTGGCCCAATATGAGTTTTGAGATTTTATTAAATAGCATCATTCATTTGAATAAACACTCTTAAGATGCCCCCCGTTCTCAAAAGATTTGAACTTTGTCACTTTAACACCACCCTCTCGCTCCCTCTCCCACTCGTTCACCTGCCTACTTGACTTAATGCTTGTGTCATAATCTTTCATAAATTTGTAAAACAATGTGTTTATATGATTAGGGGATCAACTTGTTGGATTTAGTAATTCTGATATATGACTTTTACTCTGGATAATAATTTTGGATGTTAACTATGTGATATTACAACCACATTGTTGTTGCTTATGCACATCATACATATTTGAGTTTTTTCCTTTTCATACTTCTTTTTTCATTCTACTTTCTTAATCGACTTCTCATTTATGTCACCCTTTTGTTCTGGTTGTAGCTTGCTGCACTGAATCAATTGAGGAATATATTTGGTTTAGGGAGACGAGAAGCTGAGTCCATTGCACTGGAAGTCACCTCTCAAGTCTATCGTAGACGTCTTCAGCAGGCTGTATCTAAGGGTGAATTGATGAATGCTGAAAGTAAAGCAGCCTATCTTCAAAATCTATGCGAAGAGCTGCACTTTGATCCAGAGAAGGCCATACAGATTCATGAAGGTTTGATTTAATACATAGGCTTTCTCATAGAAGACTTAAACATTTTTAGTTGTCTTGCTATCTTGTGATGTACTTAATGAAACACATAACCTCTCGGTTGTGTAAGTATAACCGATAACGTGATCTTTACTGTATCTTCATGGTTAACAATTTGGTTGTGAAAGAATTTTTGTTCTTGTAATGGTTAGAAATTTACCGGAGGAAACTTCAGCAACTAGTGGCCGATAAAGGTGAACTCAGTGATGAGGATGTCAAAACATTGGAACAGATACAGATCATGTTCTGCATTCCAAAGCAAACTGTTGAAGCAGCCCATGCAGATATCTGTGGCCGTGTGTTTGAGAAGGTAATGCTGTTCATCTTTATGGCCTTAGATTCATTATTTTGTTTACCATTGAGGTGGACCAGAACAGAATTTCATCCTGTTTGTAAGTAGGGAATCAGAAACTTTTGTTGTTGAACCTTCATACAGTATCCTACCACAGCTCTATATGCTCTCAAGTGGTTGAGTGTATTACCTGATTATGAAACTGGAAAAGCTAAAGAAAGGTAAATATTAGCGATTGAGATTTCTATGACTGGACTCCACTCATTTGACACGGTTGATTCAGTTTCTTGTGGGAGTATCAGGGCTTTTGTTCTAAGACTCAGACAATTCTCTTGGCAGATGCATTTTTTTCTTTAATCGTATAGCGAAGATAAGTTCACACCAAATCATTTGGAACAGAATTGTCTAATACACGCCTGAAAGGTCTTTGGCCCTCTAATATTATTTAAATGATAGGATGTGATATATCTTGGGTTCAAAAAGTTAATGGTTTTTGTTTTTATTGGGTGTGGATACGCGGGCACTAGCCACTAAGCCAGCCTAAGAATCTTTACTAATTGATTAATATATAAGTTTTATCTATTTCAGACCAGGGATATTCTCATGTACTACATTTTAAGTAATAAGTAAGTAGGTTTTAATGAGCCTTAAGTTGAGATTCTCTTTTCCCATTTCTACCAGCATTCTATAGAGTAAGAATGGAGTGTTCTTTTAGCCTTTGTTGTAGTTCTTGAAATGCACGATAAGATTAAAATGAATGTCTTAGTATTTCGAATATAAAATTCTTTCATTTTAATTTATTAATATTAAGAATACAAATTCTTGTCCATAGCTTTTCATGAGAATTCTTCAAGGTCTTTATGTAGTTAATGTTACCTTTTTTCTTGACTTGAGTGTATATTTGAGAAGGTTACTGAATTATGTATCCCATTACTCTGGGGTTGCTTCAATATTTGAGAAGGTTACTTCTCTTTTCTCCTTTCTGCAGTTATCCTCTGGCTCTACAACTGCAAATCCTTCTCTCTCACATAATTTTTGGAACTGCTTCAATATTTGTGCTGCTTACCCTTTTAGTTCAATCACTTACTCTTTATGCTGTCTGCTATGTTTTATTCAAACTTGCAATTTCTTGGCTTTGGAACCAAAAATTTCCTATAGTTTCCACTCTATAAGCGCTATAACCTACGTGACTCTGTGTTTCTTTTTGATGCTTATGGATAAAGGTTATTCATTCTATTTCTCTGTGTTTTGTGATAATTTTCAATCTGTAATGCAATCCTTGGACTTGATAATTATCTGCTTATGTTCAAGAGTGCATGATTGTTTAATCGGATATCCAACCACTTCAACAGGTTGTCAAGGAAGCAGTTGAAGCAGGTGTAAATGGGTATGATGCAGAGATTAAGAAGTCTGTCCGAAAGGCTGCATTTGGTTTGCGCTTGACCAGGGAGGTTGCAATGTCTATTGCTAGTAAAGCAGTAAGTATAGATGTTCCAGGATATTCTGATAGTATGTCATGGTTAACTGTTTTTGTGATGGTTTGTTCTCAATATTTGGGTGCATTCAGGTCCGTAGGATTTTTATCAGCTATATTCAACGTGCAAGAGCAGCTGGTAGCCGTACCGAATCTGCGAAAGAACTCAAAAAGATGATAGCTTTCAATAGCTTGGTTGTCACTGAATTAGTTGCAGATATCAAAGGTGAATCTGCTGATACTCCTCCCACTGAAGAGCAAACCACAAAGGAAGAACAGAAAGCAGAGGATGATGAGGAATGGGAATCCTTGCAGTCACTCCGTAAAGCTCGACCGAGCAAGGACATTAGTGGAAAACCGAGCCAGAAGGAGATAAATCTTAGAGATGACCTTCCAGACAGGGATAGAGCTGACCTTTACAAAACATACTTACTATTTTGTCTAACAGGTGAAGTGACCAGGATTCCTTTTGGAGCCCAAATCACCACAAAGAAGGACGATTCTGAGTATCTGTTGTTGAACCAACTTGGGGGCATACTCGGTTTGACTGACAAAGAGATTGTTGAAGTACACAGGGGTTTAGCTGAACAGGCTTTCAGGCAGGAAGCTGAGAATCTTCTGGCTGATGGACAATTGACAAAACAGAGGATTGAGCAGCTGAATGAGTTGCAGAAGAGCGTCGGTTTGCCACCTCAATATGCACAAAAGATCATAAAAAGCATCACCTCTACAAAATTGTCAGCAGCTCTTGAAACTGCTGTTGGTCGGGGGAGGCTTAGCATAAAGGAAATTAGAGAACTGAAAGAAAATGGAGTTGATGTAGACAACATGATCTCTGAAAGCCTACGAGAGAATCTCTTCAAAAAGACTATTGATGATATTTTCTCGTCTGGTACTGGTGACTTTGACGAAGAGGAAGTGTATGAGAAAATCCCCAAAGATCTCAATATTGACGCCAAGAAGGCCAAGGGAGTTGTGCATGAACTTGCTCGGAATAGATTATCGAATTCACTTGTTCAGGCAGTGGCGCTACTGCGACAGAGGAATCATCAAGGAGTTGTAAGTCTTACTATTCTGGTTGCTTGATGCAGTCCTCTGAAATCCTCAAAATGAATGGATAATTATATCACGAGAAATCCTTAGATTTTAAAAAAATTGCAGTGGCATTACATTACATTACGGATTCCCTCCTGGCTATCAGGTTTTTAAGAGGAAATCTATAATGTAAAATATGACTGCAGCCCAGGCAGTGTAAATTTTCATAATTGAGGGTACTCATTAATAGTATGCCTAAACCTAAGCAACTGTCCCTATAATTATTCCTGAACTGTAGTTATCCCTGATATTAATATGAAATGATTCTCCTCTCTAACAGCTTAAGCTTTTAGACGAGGTTGTCGTTTAATATGGTAACCAAGGTCCTAGGTTTGAATTTCTTTTCCTCCAATTTAAAAAGAAATGTTTCACCTGCAAGGTTTGCACATGACGGGGCGTGTTAAGATGTTAATTTTAAACAATTTTCAACATCTAACTGTTTAAGCTTTTAGATGAGTTGTTCATTTATCTTAAACACATTACTCAGTTGCCTTTGTACAATCTTGTAGGTTAATTCTCTCAATGACTTGTTAGCCTGCGATAAAGCCGTACCCTCAACCCCATTGTCATGGGAGGTGCCCGAGGAACTGGCTGATCTGTTCCTCATATACATGAAAAATGACCCAGCAGCTGATAAGGTGGCCAGAATACAGTATCTACTGGATATCAGCGACTCAACAGCAGAAGCTTTAAAAGCTGTTAAAGATAAAGGATTACCAAATGGAGCAACAACTGAAGAAGAGTTTGTATTCTAAATTTGACATTTTAGTTAGTTCAACTCCAATAGTTTGCTTTCCAGCTTTGGTTTTGAGAGTGTTGATGTGTACCAATTTTGTCTAATATTATTACTGTGGAACATGTTAAGCAGGATGGTTGAGTGAAATATTGATAGATCTCTACCGCTAAAAGCGGCTGCATAAAGCATCTGTTTGAGTTGAAAATTTGCTCAGAACATTGATGGTGATATCTATGGTTTTGTAGAAATTTCAACTGAAGTTTCGCGTATTCTGGCAATCTTGAAAGCAAAATTTCCTTTGTGGTTTTATTTTGCAGCTTTTTTAATCAAAGTCAAAATATTGTGAAGATATTCTGATTTCTATTAGAAGTTTTGTATTCAGAATGTATATTTGTGATCACATTCAAATGGAAAGTATGCTCCATATTACTGCACAATGCATATCTATTAGTTGAAACCTGAAAGGGTAAGTTTCACTTTATCCCCTTCTAATGTAGTCTTGTTCTGTGGTACTTTCTGCCTTCAATTTATTTCGGCGAGTTTTATAGAATTAAAAAATTAGGGTAAAAGTATAATTGGCCCCTTAAGTTTCTACTATTCTAAAAAATTAGGGTAAAAGTGTAATTGGCCCCTTAAGTTTCTACTTAGAGTTACTGTTGTCCCTTAACTTCATTTATTGGCTCCAAAGTTTAGTTTGTCTCAGTTTAGTTTCTGTGACTATCTCAGTTAAAAAAATGGCTAGATTTCGAATTTTTAAAGGGTAAAATGATTCATTTAAGTTTTTTTTTTTTTTTATTCTCTTAAGTTTATGAAATTGTTAAATTACCCTTTTTTTTAGGTGGGAAAATATTTTTTTTTCTATTTTTTTGTATGTTGATATAATTAATTATAATAAAAACTTTTAACTCTTGTAAACATGATAATAAGTATGCTTTGCTTGAAATAAGCAGTCTATTTTTTTTTTTTTTTAATTTCAATTTTGGAAGTTACAAAGAATCAAAACTTATGACTGAATTTTATAAAATCTAGTCATAATTCTTTATTTTTTTGTAACATATGAGAACAAAAAAAAAGACTATTTATTTTAAGTGAAGCAATATTTATTATTTATGTACACAAAAATTCAAAGATTTTTTTTATTGACATAAGATAATTACATCATAATAAGCATCAAAATATAAAAAGTTATTCTAGCATAAAAAAGATCAATTTTGACAATTTTATAAATTTAAGGAACTAAAGTGAATTTGTTTTTTTAAATTGATCACTTTATTCTCTAAAAAGTCAAAATCAGCTAAAATTCACTACAAAAAGAATGGCTTATTGGGATGGAGTTTTGGGACGACTAATTTTTGTCCCAAAATTGTTCCAAAAAAATTCGTCCTTAATTGGAACAATTTTGGGATGACTTCAAACGGAGTTAGGACAGAACGTCTCGCTCTATTACTTAGTGTCCCAACATAACAAGGTTTGTCCCAACATCCATCCTAAAAACGGACAAAAAATAGTAACCGTCCAAGATCGTTCCAAATGTTGTTCCAAGGTTTTGGTAGGTAATAGTTTGGGACGACATTGAGAATGACATTTGGGGATGACCTGAAGATGTTCAATTTTCTAACGGAATGTTCTCCCAAATGTCGTCCCAACAAGCCAGCCCTAATTCCGTTCCATAATTTCAACAACTAAATTTTGACGACCACTTTGTGTTGTCCCAAATTCTATATTGAACTCATTTTAAAAAAATAAATTCAAAACATTTTGGATGTAAATTAGAACCAAGTCGTCCTAGTGACCGTCCCAATAATTTTCAGATTCCATCTACAACCTAAAAACTGCAAAAAATTTGAATTCAAATTAAATTCAATGTATGTCCCAAACCGTCCCAAAACTGTCTTGAAGTGCGTCCTAAATTTAAATTTTGGCTGGTTAAAATTTTAAAATCTAAAAAATTTGGGACTACTTTTGGTAAGGATTTTGGGATAGTCATTCCCCTCTCGTTCCATACTTCGGGTTCTTGGAGAAGACGAAGTGTAGACTTCTCCCTGCAGCGCCTGTTCTGGTCCCGAAGAGTGCGATTCTTTTAGGGGAACCGTGTTCTATGGCTGTGCCTCAACCAATGCACAACAGTCCGACGAAATCCACAGGTTCCGAGGGCTTGTTTGTTGTTACGATTCCACTACAACCTTATTATTTTTCGATCAATAAATCGAATCAAATTGTTGCTGGATTTCATAATTCCACTAGGAAAACGGTCTCGTATGTTCTTCCAACAGTCCAAAACAGTGAGGTGGTTGTGAGGCCGAGTTTGGAGATGATACGGGAGGGGTCTTGTCGTTGGACTGCGATTGCTGTCGGGTAACCTATGCATGTTTATGTTCCTAAAACGAGGGCTGATCCGAGTCCTCCGACGAACCCACCAACCATGGTTGAACCCGAGGCTGAGGTGAATGATGATTAGCCGTTAGAGTTAAGACGGCCTCTACTAGCCTTCGGGCTAAAGGTAAAGAGCTTGTACTTCATAATGTGTATGAAGTTCTTATGTTTGATGATGATAATGCGTCATCTATCTCGAGGGGTCCTAATTATTGCAGCCCCATTCCAGGTGCCGATGATTAGTCAGCAGTCTGGAATTTGTGGGGCCTAAACCGCCGAGATCATCAGGTATCGATTATTGATCTTGTTCATGAATATCGGTTGCATTTAGTGGGTTTATTGGAAACTAGAATTGCTGCTAATACTACCTTTAGAATCCAGTCGACTATGTTGCCTCAGTGGAATTGGTTTGTTGATTATAGTCGTCTTGATAAATCGTATATGGTTAGCTTGGGATGATGATTGGCTAGGTTTGGATGTGGTTGATGTTAGTTCTCAACATATTCATTGTCGTGTTCTTATTAAAAATTTGAATCTTCAATGTGTTACTTACAATTGTGCATGGAGCTAATGAGTTGGGTTTGCAGAGAGAGCTTTGGCAGGATGTTGGCCGTCTTGCGCATGCTATTGATGACTCCCCTTGGCTTGTGGGTGGTGATTTCAATGCTGTACTTGATATGAGTGAAGTGTGTGGCACTTCCGGGGACATCCATGCTGTTATGGAGGAATTTTGAACATGCTTGCATCACACAGGCATACTCTGTTTGGCGATGCAGGGGGAGCATTTTTCATGGCATAACTACAGTAGTGATGCGAGAAGCCTTTAGAAGCGCCTCGATCGATTCCTCGTTAACGATAGGTGGTTGGCGTACTGGCCAACTGCGCACTATATATGCCTTAATCCGTGTACCTCTGACCACTCTTCTTTGGTCATGTGTGGTGATGGTGCCTCTACTAATGTGAGTATGTTTCGCTTTGATAAATTTTTAGCCTTGTCTTCGGAATTCACCCCTTCCGTGCAGCGTGTGTGGTGTAATCATATTGTGGGCACTGCTATGTATGCTGTTACTCGTAAGCTGAAGGTGCTCAAGCCTATCTTTCGCTAGTAACGGAGGGTTAAGGGTGATCTTGCAGCTAATGTTCGTATTGCTAAGAGGTTTCTTGACAAAGCGCAACCCCTGTTACAATTAGACCGTCATAATTCACTCTTCCTCCAGTTGGAGCACTGCTGCAAACTGATTGTATTGTTGGCTACGACGTTGGAGCAAAGTATGTTGCAGCAACGTGCTAAGATGGCCTGGATGAAGGGTGGTGACCAATGCTCTCGTATCTTCTTTCGGAAGGTTCCCGGTCTGCCAAACGGATCTTCCAAATTGTGAACTCTGATGGTACTTTGTTGACAGAGCACATGGAAGTCAGGGATGAATTTTTCACTTATTTTCAGCGATTATTGGGAGGAGATCGACGATCTAGGTTTATTGACTTATAGTACATGCGGTCGTGGGTGCGTCATATCTTGACACCCGAGGAAGTGCAGGACTTAATACGGCTGATCACCTAAGCTGAGGTTAAAATAGTTGTTTTTGACATTGCTGGGGATAAAGCTCCGGGACCTGATGGCTATACTTCTGGTTTCTTCAAAGCCGCTAGGTCAGTGGTGGGTCCAGAGGTCACTCAAACCACTTTGGATTTCTTTCGCACCGATAAATTTCTCAAACAGGTGAATGCTACCCTCCTGGCATTTATCCCTAAGGTAAGCAACCCTTCTACGGTGGCCAAGTTTCTGCCAATTTCTTATTATAATGTACTATATAAGGTGATTACGAAAATTATAGTACAACGGTTGCATATGGTGTTAGATGATTTGGTTAGTCCGTCGCAGAATGCTTTTGTGCCAGCCCGATTGATTACTGAAAATATATTATTAGCACAAGAGCTATTTACAGGTTATAAACAACAACGATTTCCACCACGATGTGCTTTGAAGGTGGACTTGCGAAAGGCGTATGAGATGGTGGAATGAGATTTCTTATTGGCAGTCATGCGCTTATTTAGATTCTCGAGGACGTTCATTGGGTGGATTGAGGAGTGTATTACCACGCCTTCCTACTCTGTCTTAATAGGGCAGCTCATTGGTTCTTTCATAGTGCGAGAGGATTGCGACAGGGCGACCCTATGTTCCCGTATTTATTTGTTCTTACTATGGAGGAGCTTCGGATGCTTTTACAACAACTCATTGACCAAGATGGCGGGTTCTTCTTCCACTGGAGATGTAATAAGATAGGCCTTTTCCAGCTTTACTTTGCTGATGATCTGCTTTTATTTTTTAGGGCAGATGAGCCGCCCATTTGCGTTTTTAAGAAGGGCCTTGATTCGTTTGCAGCATTATCTGGATTGTGTGTCAATCCTAAAAAAAAATCATCTCATCATTTCCAAATCGGCTCATGGCATTCGAGATCAGCTGCTCGAACTGCTATCAATTAGTGAGGGCCATCTACCTCTCCGTTACCTTGACTTCCACTCCTTGCCTCTTGCATTTTGATTAGGGACTGGGCTCTTTTTCTATAGAAGATTGATAGTCGCATACAAGGATGGGAAGGGATGCGACTCGCCTTCGCTGACAGGTTACAACTTATTAAATCTATTTTGTTGTCCTATCACACCTATTCTGCATTTATTTTGCCAAAAACAGTCCTCAAGGACATTGAGAAATGTTTGCGTTCTTTTCTTTAGAAAGGCACTACTGGTACGGGTTACCCGAAAGTTGCTTGAAAAACCATTTGCAGATCTGTAGATAAGGGTGGGCTTGGGTTGAGAGATGTTCTCGCTCTCAATCAAGCCTTAATGTGCAAACATTTATGGAAGACTATTACGAGGCAGCTTGACTCCATATGGGTTGATTGCGTATTCCATACTCGCCTTGTCAATCAGACTATTTAGACGGTTAGTGACAACAGTGGCTCGTGGGGTGGCGCCAGATTCTTGCTCTTCGCTCGCTTATGCTCCTAAACATCGACTTTCAGCCAGAAGGAGACCGTATAGTATGACGATTAGACGGGGGCGTATTCACCACGGCCTTTGCGTATCGCCTCTTCCACCCCCATGGACCTAAAGTAGCTTGGTTTTCACTATTTTTGTGTCCTTTCAAGATTTTCCGCAATCAATTTATATTATGGTTAGCTGTTTTGGGAAAGCTTTCTACACTTGATAAACCTTGGTTATCCCACATTGGAGGGGCATATGCCCTATTCCAAGACGGATCACTTGAGACCCCATGATCACTTGTTCTTTCGCTGCAGTTATGCTCACCATTGCCTTGCATGTATTCGGAGGATTGTAAGGTTCCAATTGTTCGCTCGATCTTAGGCTACTAATGTGGGTGGATGTCGACCAACTGGAGGGAGAAGCACGTCGTCAACATGTCTTTTCGGGCACTGTTGGCTTCCTTCGTTTATCACCTTTGGCAAGAGCGGAACCAACGGATCTTTCAGCACACCAACCGCTCTTGTTCCACACTTGTGAAAATTATAATTGATGAGATTAGACTTGTTATACTTAGTCACACGCTCCCATCAGCTGTTAGTTTACGGGGACTTTATAGACTATGAAGGATCCCTCGATTTGAAGGGAATTCTGATGGTTGAACCGTGTTGTACTATTATTTTTCATTAATACAACTTACCGTTATTGAATATAAATATATATATATATATATATATATATATTAGTCACATTCCCATTTATACACATCAAACATTCTTCCAATTAAAAGTCAAATTCAGTATTTCAGACCTATCAAAAATTACTTGGAGATTACAACTCCAAACAAAAGTTTGGATTTTTAAGCTTTATTGAGAATTTGAAGTGATAATTTTTCCTTTCGATGATTCTTTCGTTTTTGTTTGTAATTTTTTGGACTTTTCATTTTAATTAAATAAGTTTGATTAAGATAAAGCACCGGAAGAAATTGCGAATACAAGAAAAGCAAAAACACGTTTCTCTTTTTCTTAAGATCGCGTTAATCTTTTGAATCTCATCACCTTTTAGTTTATAATTGTTACAAGGTAAAACATAGTTTATAAGCATGCATTTTAGGTTAACTAGTATATAAAATAAGGAAAAAAATTTATCTGGGTACCCAAATTTTGTTATTAATATCACTTTGGCATCTGAATTATTACAAATAATGTAATTGGTACTTGAGTTTCACAATTAATATCACTTTGATAATCACTATTAATACATTCTATTTTATTATTTATCATTTATTTTTCAATTTATTTTAAATATCGACCATTTTACCTTAAACATTAAAATGAAAAATAATAAATTCAGTTTAGAAGAATTTGCATAAAGATCAATCAAATATAATTTATATTTTTATTTTAGCCATTCTACATTTATTTTCATTTTTAATTATCAAAACTATTGTATTTTTGGATATTTTCTACTACATTTATTTTTAATATTTATAAAAAATTTCTTATTAAATAACTTATTCAATAGTCAAGTAAGTTCACTGAGGCAATATATTTTACATAGCAATTTTGTTCTAATTAATATAATAAAAATACAGAACATAAATATTTTTATTCATCGTCAAAAGTATTTTTTTTTGCATTTAATCGAGATATTAAGATCTCATTTCAAGAACTTAAATTTAGATTCAAAAGCATAAATTTTATATTTTAAATTTCAAAATATTAAATTGAAAATTAATTTTTTTCGAGGTTCCAATACGTATTGGATTTTAGCTTTAATACAATTAATTGTTAAACAATGAGCTATTTTATGTATATTTATAAATAAAATTAGTGGAAAATAAAAAAAATTATTATCATATAAAAAAAAAAAGGGTTTGCATGCCTTGATATTAGGCATATATTAACTAAATTGGCAGGTTAGGTTTTCAATTTGATTGATTCATCTTCAACTGATTCCATCCTTCATCTCAATGTGTGAACTTTTTGGACTTTGAAGATTAATTTCAAAGGGAGTACCTAATTTCCTTCACCAACTCCCAAAAATGATTTAATTAGAAACCAAATAAAAGTAAACAACTATTCCTATTATTACTTTATACATAGTGAAGAAATTAAGAGCAGGTGTACCTAATGAGTCTTTTAAACTACTTATTGAAAAGTATTTGAAAAGTCTACAAAATATTATATAGTATTAGGTAAAAGAGAAATTGCATAAAGGGTTGGTACACTGAAAAATAAGAGGATTGCTCGTGCGGGCTTGCTCAATTGGTAAGATTAACGCCTCACAATAAAAAGAGTTGTGAGTTTGAATTCTACGAACGTGATTTTGACTCTATTTTTACAGTAGTTTATTTTTTCTTCGTCTTGTTTAAACGTATTCGTTGATTTGAATTATTCATGTTTTGAATTAGCTTTTAAATTTGAATCGTATAATGCATCACACGTTATACTAAATCGGCGAAATATACTGTTGTTCTTTCTTTCTTTCTTTTTTTTTCTTAAGTGGTTAAATGTTCATTAATTTTTTATTTGAATGTCATAAGTTTTAATCTTACGGAGGATAAAAGATTCATCACTTTATATGAGTGTATGATAGGATAATGATTGTCGGTCCATAATGCTTGATCTAGTGAAAGTTGGAATTGATCTATTGATATGCTCTGGGGCTACAGTAACCAAGTTGTGCAATGTCTCCACTAGTTTTGGCTAAAGAAATACTATGTGGCAATTGGGTTGCCTTAGTTGGGTAACAACTGGCAAGTTAGGTTTTCTTGTTTGACATAATAATGAATATCTTTTCATTATTTGAAAAATTATTAATACATCTTAATGTCTGATAAAATTATATAATCCTAGGATAGAGGTCTATAACTGTCAATTTGTCATTCTTGTATTTTTTAAATAAATTGAAAATTGGTATAAGAGAAAATCTGGAAGAGGGGATGAAAAAAATTAAAAAAAACTATCCACTTAGTTCATTAAAAAATTTCAAAATAAATAAAATTATAATTCGTAATCCATTAGAATATTTTAATCAGTGTACCATAAAAAATAGACAAAAGTCTAACCAATACTAACGAGTCAGGTCAGTTATTAAACGACCATTAAATCAAAGGGTATTGATAATAATTTTTTAAATAATAAAAAAAATATTATAATCACATCAAATTTAAACGAGCTCGTTGTGATTTACTAAAAAAAAAAAAAAATTTAGAAGATTGTAGGGGCAATCAAGCTGCCAGCTGTTAGAAGGTTCCAAAGGTGGGGGAGTTCACAAAATCTACCAATGCCATTGGCTTACTAAAACAAAAGGAGACAAAAAGAAAGATCCACTTACCAATATATAATCAGATTCTTGTAAGAAATTTTGTTCACATTGAATTGGAAACTTAAAATCCAAAATTGTCAAACACTAACACAAACAATTGGAACTATTTTAGAGTTGCTTTTGAGTTCCACTAAGTATTGGAATCTTTGATCAAAGAATTGCTAAAGTCCATCCCATTACCATAAACACACTATACTATACTATTTATGTTTCATTTTTTCAACCTTTTCAAGAAAGCCATAGACTTTTCTTGCTTGGTGTGGAACAATAATTTGAAGATGAAAGTTTTTAAATTTTTATAAATATTATGGATGTGATGTGTGTTTGATTTTTATTTATTTTTAAAATAATATCCTTTGTTTTAATCTATATAAGTAAGGCATCATGTGAAGTTTTTAGTGATTAAAATATACTCGATATACGTTTATAATTACGTATGAACGAAAAATTATTAATAAAAAAGAAATAATTATTTATGAAAAAAATAAGTAGCTGAAGGCGTTTAAGGCAACTCACGTTTGCCAGCCATGACTTCCCAGCCTTTATAAGTAGTATATATGTAAATGCGGTAGAGATATAAAAATACAGTAGTTATTGTAGGATCGGAATTGCCCCGTCATAAGTAGTACTACCAATCGAAGCACACTCGATGCACGTGCATAGTTCATATTTTAATTATATTTGTTTAATTAAATGTAATAGAAGAAATATAAGATGGAAAACCTATTAAATTTGATAAAATGTTGAATTTTAATTGTATATGAATAGAATATTTGCTACAAGAAAACAACATGATAATTGAGAAAAAATTCAATGCTAAAATCAGCGTTGAATTAATTAAACAAGTAAGATTTTCATCCTAATTTACATTGTTAATATATATTTAAATAATTCATTGTTAAATTCATTGGCAAGTAAATTTTCGTTGCTAAATTCATTAACAAGTAAATTTTTTTTATTAAATAATATAATTAGTAACGAGAATTTTACTTGTTAATTAGCTCGACGTTAATATCTTTTCATTGCTATTCATAATATTCTTGTAGGGATTATTAATCTAATTAATCAACTGGTTATTTTGAAAAAAATATAAGTAAGGATAGGAAGTGAGAACATATTAGTCTATCCACATTACTATTTTATGGATCAAATGTAGTTAATTGCTAAGCCTTGATCCTTTAAAATAGTGCAGATAGTGATATATATTGGTAAAAAATATTTACGTGCAAGGGTAAAAAAATAATTCAACATATATAAGGCACATGGTAAGCACATGCAACCCACCACACAATATAACTTTTAACACTACTATAAATACCAAAAAATATTATTTTTTAGGACCTCGACTGTTTATTGATTGTGACCACACCTACCAAGAAACCCCCTAAAAAATCGTGTTTTCAAAATAATATTGATCCGGCTCGAATATGCGACCTTAGATTTGGTCATGTAATCAGCCCAATCGATTACATTTACCGAAAAAAAAAAAACGTGTTTTCACCTGGTGAGCTATTGTGTTGTGGGTAAAATTTTAATTTCATCATTTCGTAAAAATTTTAACCACATCATATAGAAATATATACAAAAAATAACATATATGTGTATGTAGTAATGATCAAGATTTCTAATAATAATTTGGAGAGAGAGAATCCAAAAATAAAATATGTTTCACTTTATCTTTGAAAAAGAACAAAATAAAATTAAAAAAAGTTGACCAAACATAGGTGAAACATGAGACCATATTCCATTATTGTACTACAAATAACTAATATCTTCCTCCTTATATATAATTTTTTTTAATGAATCAATTACAATTATATCATAAAATTCAATTATTAATAATTAATATACATTAATTATCAATATCAAATATGAACAATTAATCAGAACGACAGTAAACCAATCAAATACTGCTAACATAGACTAATTTTCACACATTAATGGGACTTTTAAGCCCATAATCATGACCCAACTTCGTCAACTGAAACACACCTATGTTTGTCTTATTTTACAGGATTTCCTTATTTAAGAGAAACAAAGGATAAATAAAAAATTGCACATTGTTCCCAATTACTTTAAAGAAAATCTTAATTATCACTATAGATATAATTTAAATTATCACATCTTATACATATTATAATAAGTATTTAAATCACTCAATTAAATGAAAATAAATAATATATGTACTCCAATCATTACAAGGTTTAATATGATAATTAGTGGATTAAAATTTTTGTTAAAAACAAGCCAAGACACAACCAAATAGTACTAATAATTTGTTTAATATTTTCTCAAGACACCCAATTACCGAGGGCAATTTAAGTTAAAGTGTAAATTACATTTAAACCCTTAAATTTAGATTTAATTACATAAATATTCTTTATTATTTAAAAAATTACAAATACATTCTTTATTGTTGGTTTTTATTAGAAGTACATTCTCTATTTAAAAGCAAAGTTTTATAAGTATACCTATATCTATAAGACCAAAGGCATCTGTATAATTAGACTTCAAAGGGTGTTAATGTAATTTACCTTAAATTAAAACATCTCAAAATTTTCTGTTGCTGTAATATTCCTAGTTACTAGCAAACAAAAAGAAATTAGCGTAAAGTTAATTAACAAGTAAAATTTTTGTTGCTAATCTACATTATTTAATAATACAAGAAATTTACTTATTAATGAATTTAGCAACAAAAAATTACTTGCTAACAAATTCAACAATGAATTTTTTAAAATATATATTAAATAGTGTCAATTAGAAACTAAAGTTTTACTTGATAGTTGGACGCTGATTTTAGTATTAAATTTTTCGTAGTTATTGAGTCATTTTCGTGTAGTATAAATATATAATTGATAAATTTTGTTTTTGTTAATTGCAATGACTACTTTCAGTCATATAACTTTTTGTCATAATTAATAATCATAGTTAATAATAAAAAATTATGATAAATTATAATCAATTATAGTTTCACTGCGACTATTAGCCATTATTTCTATGGGCGAAGCCAAAACATTAGCCATATCTAAAATTATAACAAATATTAATTAACTCTGGTCAAACTTAAGTTTTTGCATGAGTTTTATTTGATTGCAGTAGAAATATTGATTTATTATAATTTTTAAACCGTACACATTTCTAACATAGGAAATAATTCAACTTTTTTATAAGGGAAAAGTATTATTTTAATCCGCTAAGTATGTCTAATTTTAATTTTAGTCGATAACTATGTCCATTTTTGTTTAAGTAAAGTAACTTACGAAATTGCTTACTTTTAGTCCTTTGGCAGATTTTCGGACAATTTTACCCCTATGACTGTATATGGACTAAAACTGCCTTTCAAAAGTTGCATAGAGGTAAAATTGTTCGAAAATATGCCAGAGGACTAAAAGTAAACAATTTCGTAAGTTACTGGACTGAAACAAAAATAGACATAGTTATTGGACTAAAATTAAAATTAAACATATTTAACGGACTAAAATAATACTTTTTTCTTTTTATAATGCCCGTTGAGGTTTCGTTTATATTTTATAATCACACTGATATATGCTAAAATTAATATATGTTATTAGGGGAAACGACACATTTCATCCCGCAACTTAGGGCCTTTTCACCTTTACTCATATTGGTTACTGAATTCTCACTTTTCATCTTGTAACTTCTAAACAGTACCATTTTTTATCCCATGACACATTTATCTTATATATTTTAACAAAAAATGCCACGTCCTTAGCACGTTACAATTAAAGTCTTTATACTTTTGGTCCCATATGTTACATGATTCTTACTTTTAGTCCCATAACTTTCAAAAAGTAGCACTTTTAGTCCCAATCACTTAACTACCATGTGACCTTTTCAGTTAAACATCAAACTGGAATGTGTTATGGGACCAAAACTACTACTTTTTTAAAGTTACGGAACCAAATGTGAGAATCTTGTAATCAATGTGATTAAAAGTGAAAAAACGCTAAATCACAAAATGAAAAATGCAATTTTTCCTGTATTATTAAATGCATATATTTAGTATATATCAATAATATGAAATACACTATAAATCATTAAATTAAAATAGAAAATACAAAACAAATAAAAAGAATTCCTGTGTTCCATTTGGCAAGTCAGAGAACAACTGAAATAATAAAAGTCAAAAGCAGAAAATGACGACCATTAATTCGAACTAATAAGTATATATATCTGCATGTACAAATGTAAATCCAAAAATAGTTCAATATCCACTCACTTTGCAATAGTTTAAAGTACATATAATAGTCAAACTTGTATACAGTTCTCTCCAGCTTATAATAGTCATAAAATCACACCCTTTTTCCAAAATTTCACCACCTATCCCACTACGCACAAATACATCATTTCCTACGCTATAAATATCTGCAATTTATAAACATTAATTTTCTATCTCAGTCAAATAAAATTAATATAAAATTTAAGTTTTCAATTACGGTTAATGAATATTTATCATAGTATGATCATGATTGAAACATCTGCCATGATTTTGAACTGTAATTAGTGTCTTAATCTCACTTGCAAAAGCAATGCAGTGGGTAATTTGTATTCGTGATGATTTTTTATTTTTGATCATGATAATTAATCATAAATAAAAAATTATATATATTTCTTCTATTGTCCGTCTTGAATCCAATCTCAACTGGCAACTAAATCTATCTGATAATTTTATCCTAATTCAATTTGTTCTGTCCAACCCTACAATATATTGAATTCATGTTTGATTTTATTTATGAGATGGTTACACTCTCCTCATGTAGACCCCTGATATATATGGTTTAAAAAATTATATCTAATACCACTGAAATTTGCTCTTGTTTAATAAAATTAATTCGTTTTATTAGTTAAAATTCATCAAATTTGCTGATATTAACAAAAACGTCAGATAAAATCCATATTAACCCCGGCTGATATATTACTAACTTATTGCAGGTCAAATAAATCTTTTTATGACCAAATCTTCACAGATTAGTGCATGTCATGATGTATATCTTAAGAGTTATAAGAATTTATTTGACCTGCAGTAAGTCAGTAATAAAGCAATTGAGGATAAATATAAACTTTTATTCAATTTTTTTCTGTTAGTATCAAACAAATTCAGTGAATTTTGACTAATAGAAAGAACTATTTGTTAAATAAAAACAAACATCAAAGGTACTAGAACTAATTTTTTAAATCAAATAAATTTTACATATAATAACATTAAACCTTAAAAAGAACCGTGTAATTATCCCTTTATTTAATTTTACATACACCCACCTAAAATTTGAATTCAAAACCTCTAAAAACAAAAGAACTCTTGAAGCCCAACCCGCTGGGCTGACCCCTCGAGGACATGTTTGATATTTGGCGTATACTTTTCATATATTTTCATTAAAATAAATTTGACTATGACTTTGAGGCACAATGTCAAATGGTACGTAAATGAGGTAAATATGAGTGCTTCCTACATCTATATATATGGTTGAAGCTGTGAAGCAGCTCCATCCTTCACCTCAACAACACACGAATTTGTCCTTATTCTATTTTCATCCAAAGCCATGGCCATCAACTTCAGCTCACTAACCATATTAGCCCTCTCTGCAACTTTATTTCTCCAGATTTCAATAGCTACCGCGCAGTTGTCGACAAACCACTACTCCACGTCGTGCCCCAGAGCTCTTTTCACCATCAAGGCCGGAGTGCTGAAAGCCGTCGCAAAGGAGCGTCGCATGGCCGCGTCCTTGCTTCGCCTTCATTTCCATGATTGCTTCGTCAATGTTTGCTCTCTCTCTCTCTCTCTCTCTCTCTCAAGTGCATATATACACACACAGTTAAACAAATTATTAATAATTTCTTATATTTTTTAAAATGCAATTATTTACGTATTTTTTAAAATGAAACAATGTTCTTTCTTAGATGCGGAGGTAAATTGCTATTTTTTTTTTAATTATAGGAAAGTAATTTAAGTAGGGATAAATTGCATTAAGCTCTTAATATTTGTCATGATCTTAACTAATAATTGAAAATTGCTTTGGTTTTAATTAGCTATAACTAATGTTTTTTCTCACTTGTAGACCAACTTGTCATAGCATTCATTGTTATTTTTTATTACTTTTCAATCATGATAATTAGTGATAACAAAATATCTTATTTTATTTGGGATAAATGCAAATTATCCCACTTCAATACTGGAAAAGGGCAAAAAAAACCCCTAAAAAAAATTAAAAGGACAAAAAGCCTCCGCGACCTTTTAATAAAGAAGCATATTATTCCCATCCGTTGGGCAATGTAGTTCACTCATCTATTTTGCATCTAATTTAGCTATTTTGATATGTAACTGGCCATTTTATCACTTAATTATTAAATAAACTGCACATATTTTCATAGAAACTACATAGAATTCATAGAAGAAAACCTCCAAAAGAAGAGAGAAACGTGCTGCAATATAAAAAAGAGAAAGTGATAATATTTTTTAGCTTTTATATTAAGTAAATAGGGATAAACGTGACCATTTTTACAAACAAAAAATAGCTAAACCAGTCGGAAAAATGGGTGAACGAACTACATTGCCCAACGAAGGGGATAATATATATGCTTCTTTGTTAAAAGGTTGGGGAGACTCTTTACGTACCCCTTTATTTTTTTTAGGGTTTTTTTTTTGCCCTGTCCATTTTTTCAGGAGTTTTTTGCCTTCACACCCTATTTCATTTAGTAATTATTTACTTGTGAATCAATATGCATGCAATAGATTTTGGGAAAAGTTAAGGCCTTCCAAAAGGAAAGATGGTTGTCGATTACAAAGCAAAGCGTGCATAAACGCGCGATAATAACAATTGATTTGTAATAATGCCACAGTACTTGCTATAATGTGATTAATTGAATTTTGATCGATATTTATAGGTGTGGAAAGTATAATTGTTAACTTGATCTAAAATTGAATATTTTTATTCCAAATTTATTGCACCTTTTATTCTATTTAATTTGTGATCAGAAAACATGTCCCATGTAGAAGCCCATTTAATCTATTAATTAAAGAAAAAAGAATCCCATTTAATGAATTAATGTTCTTGATTGGTGCATGTCAATTATTATAATTAAATATGAACTGATTTCTCGTCGCTAATTCCGTACGTCTCTGGAAAAACGGACCTGTTTTCTTGTATGACTGCTCATAACATCATGTTTCTGTCGAAAGAGAGCAAAATAACTTGAGCCGTAAGTGTTGCTATACATGTTTGGTTTGAACAGGGTTGTGATGCATCAGTTCTCCTTGACGACACTTCAAGTTTCACGGGAGAAAAAACAGCCGGCCCCAACAACAACTCGTTGAGGGGTTTCGAAGTGATTGATTCCATTAAGTCCGAACTTGAAAGCTTGTGCCCCGGTGTCGTTTCCTGTGCTGATATTTTGGCCGTTTCTGCCCGGGATTCGGTTGCTGCGGTATGCACTTTCAGCATTATAATTGTACCTTTAGTGTTGTGTAAATCTGGAAACGACCATTGAGTCTTCCCCATGCATGACTATGTGTTTGTTGTCTATCATCAGGTGGGCGGACCTTTCTGGGCAGTTCCGTTGGGAAGAAGGGACTCAACCACGGCAAGTTTAGATGCTGCTAACACTGATATTCCATCCCCAGTCATGGATCTTTCTGACCTCATTTCTGCCTTCTCAAACAAAGGCTTCTCTGCTAAAGAAATGGTTGCACTTTCAGGTAACAAAATACCATCTTTTTTCATGGCTGAGACTAAAGTTGAAAATTTTTTGTCAATTGGAATAGTAATTAATCACGCCTGTGCAACAGTTAGAATACATTGTTTCGACAGACCAGCCATAATATCGAGATAGCTAAAACCATATATAATTGATGTTCTTAGTCATGGTTAAAAAACACAACTGATTTGACAAGTATTGATTTACTACGGTTAATAACTTAATTTACCATAATTATAAGCCGTACTGGTTACGACAAAGAGTTGAAACACCCATGTTTTTAATAGTGAAGATGTGTTTACGCCAACTATTTGATGTGCTTCAATGCGCTCATCAAAGCCCTTTTCACCATTTGAGGACAACTACACCCGACTGACCTGCTTGTGCACAGGTGCTCACACGATAGGCCAAGCGAGATGCGTGGTGTTCCGCGACCGCATCTACAACGAGAGCAACATTTTCGCCTCATTCGCAACATCCTTGAAATCAAACTGTCCCAGCAGCGGCAGCGACGACAGTCTTTCCCCCATCGACGCAACCACCCCAGGGTCGTTCGACAACAGTTATTTCAAGAATCTAGTGAGTAACAAAGGCCTCATGCACTCCGACCAACAGCTCTTCAGCGGTGCTTCCACAGACTCTCAGGTCACTGCTTACACCAACAATCCTGCAGCATTCTTCGCCGACTTCGCCAGCGCCATGATCAGAATGGGGAACCTGAGCCCACTTACGGGAAGCAGCGGTGAGATCAGGAGCAACTGCAGGAAAATAAACTAAGCTTTGGGTATAAAATTTGTCATCGTTTTACTCGAAATGGAGTTAATAAATGGAAGGAATAAGTCAACTACGTAGGTATGTAACACTACAGGAAGGAAGGAGAAACCAACAATTTGTAACACTTTCTGTTCTTCATTTGTTTTTGTTGAGTATCATTTCCCTTTTTTTTGCAATTATTATAACGAGCTCCAATACATTGTGCTTTTCCCAAAATATTAATTTTTTTTTTATGGAGAATTAAATGCATGAAGTGTAGTAATGTAAATCGGAAAATTTTTATCCGTATCGGGTTTGGTCAAACCCTTATTAGTATTTTTCAAGACATATTAATAAGGGATCATTACACTTTGCTTCCCTAAGATTTGCATAATTATACATAAATCTTCTGTAATTTGGGAAATTGTATCTAACATGTTGTTTCGTCTAACAAATTAGTTCTTTCGTTAGTCAAAATTAACTGAATTTACTGATATTAAAAAAAAATCAAATGAAAATTGTATTTACCTTCGATTGACTTAAAACTGACTTATTGCAGGTTAAATAAGTATTTTCGAATTAAACTACCCCTATAATATAGATTTTTCTTCCCAATTTTTTGTTAATATCAATAAATTCGATAAATTCTGACCAATAAAAAAACTTATTTATTAGATGAAAGCAAACCTAAAAAATTTTAAATGTAATTTTTCAAACTACATGAAATCTACATGTAATTAATTATACTACTGTCCTCCTGATCTCGCATCTGACTAATTTAATTAACCATCGGAAAATTTTAGTCGGAGACCTTCCAACAAATCTACTATCCGTTCATTTTCTCAAATTCCAAAACCTCTGGGTTGGACTATTGTTAAGATGACCACAATTTTCCCACCAGAATCACATAATAAAAATATTACATCAATTTAACGTTTATCAATCTTCACACGGACAGAGCAAGAAACACCATTGTTCCTCCACTACAATAGGACTTCTTCGCCACTTGCTGAACATGATTTCATATTCTCGAGAATTTCAGCTATACCTACAAATCAAAAGTCCCATTGTACCCGACTGCCACAGCCAAGTATGCTTAAGCAATAGGTTTGAGACCTCTCTTGGAGGAAAATTTTGCTAAATTTGGATAGGATATTACCCACTCATTAACAAGCTTAAAAACTGAAGAAAAGCCTGGTGTAATAAATAATAAATAATAAGCTAACAAATCTCAACTTACTTCAGTTGACAATTATTAATAAATAGTATACAGTATAACACGCTTTTATGTTCATGTAAAATTCACCATCTACCAATAGAAAGCTTTGAAAGAAAAACGCTGTCGATCTTAATAACAACTTCACCTCAAAATTTCAATCCCCTTCTGTCCTTGTAATTATTCTTATAATTATTGTTAGACTTTTCATATATAAATTATTAATTAGAAATCGGATTAGGAATTAGGTGTTGACAATATTGCATTAGCAACCAAAATATGGATAACAAAAACAAACTATGGTTGCTGGGATTTGGTAGATCGAAAACGTTATTTGAGATGTGGTAATGAATTATTATTAATTGAAATAATTGAATTAGAATTATCTTTATCTAATATCAATACATAAAAAAACCAATAACAACAATTATACTTTAATAAATAATATCAGATAAATAAAATATAAATAATACCCATTATTACAATAAATAAGTTTTGCTATGCAGTAAAATAACAAATGAAATATAAATAATACCCATACATGTAATAGCGTTCGAACCTATGACTTCTGCTGTCGTTGGGCCGCAGCTTGTTATTCAGAAGTTGGGACAACTGTTACGATGTAGACTTTTTACCATGCATGTAGCTTGTCCAATATTATTAATTTGACCGTAGGAAAGTTAATTTCCACCGAGTTGGATATAAATTACATTATATTAATGTTATGTATATAATTAATTAATTGCTTCTTGACCAAATATCTATATAGCTTATTAAAGTTTTTTACTTACCATAAAGTCAATTAACTATCGTAATCACATACGTTTGTATTGGTTAGTTTAAAGTTGCATATGGTTGTGAGGACAAAATACATTTGATTATCGAAGTTTTATTATATATAAGGGATAAGTGCATCTATTTTTTCAAAACAAGGGAAAATACATCTATAGTTTTTGATATGATACATTTATGCAAATTATTCATGTTTTTTTTTTTTTAAATTATACATACTTTCATTAGAAACGTCGACATCATTTACACAAACCACTGAAATATTTTGAAAAGTTACGTATACATCCTCCAAAAGTATCAATATCATTACACAACTACCCCTACTTTTTGACTATCAAGAGTGATTTTGTAATTAAATAAAAGTAAGAGTAGTTTATATAAATAACATTAGGAGTGTAAATATAAGTATACCGACATTGCAACAAAATGCTGGGTTTGTACCGAATTGAGGAACGTTTTTTTTTTTTTTGGGAACGGCCAATTACCAATGGAATTAATTTGAACCGGTATTTAGAACAGTTCTACTTCCATCATTGTAGACGGCGTTCTTATATTTAGGAATGGTTAAGGGTTTTACGCTCCTACAGTGGAACGGGTTTGTACCACATCGTTGGTGACCGTTCCTAATAGTATATGTCAATATGAAAATTTGATTGGGACATATTTGATAAATTTTGGAACTGTTTCCTAAAAGAATTCGGAATAAATTTGGAATGTGGCTAGAATACATTTGGCTGAAATTTTGGAACAGTTGTTATTTATGCTAGTGATATATTAAGAATGGTCATTGGAACTAAATGTTGTTCATGATTCGGAATAATATTAGACATAGTTTATTATTTATTTGGAACACGTTGTTGTAATTGTTTTAGGATTATTGTTTGGAACACATTGTTGAATATGCATTAAATTAAATTAGAATATGTCTAGAAACGATTTATCCTGTTTAGGAATACTTTTTAGAACTGTTCTAGTTTTTTAATACTTCCTAAGACCATTCCTATTTTTTTTTTAAATATATAGTATTAAATAATAATTTAAAGAATGAACATTATGAAACATGAATAATTACAAAAAGAAAAAATTGTATAAATAAATCCGCCTCATAAGCAATGTCCGTATCGTCATCGTTTGGGGTAGGGAGGTCTTTTGGAGGCTGTGTTTGGGCGCTAGTGGAAGTGGTCAGTTGTGACGATCCCCTAGTCAAGGAGCTAGCCTGAATGATCTTCATCATAGCCATCATGTCAACCATCATTGTTTCCAATCAGACCATGCGATCCTTCATGTTCGGGTTTAGGGGTGGCGGTGGTAGTATATAGGTCCAACTGGAGACGTGGGCCTTAGAACCAAGGTTGAATACACAGCCCTTGTTCTTGCCCTTGACTGTATCCAGCCACAACTGCTGCTCCATCATTGCCACCGAGGCCTCCGATTCGACCAGGGTATCGTGGTCCTCGATCGTGGCTTGAGGATGATGATCCTCCAACTGCTTTTGGAACGTCTTCTGTAAAACAAACAAAAATATTACAACTTTGCCCAAAAAATATTTTAAACAAAAATAAAATTATTACTTTTACTTACCACCACCTCAGCTGCCTTCGAGCCGCTCCAACCGTCATCAGTCTTATTCTTGTATAAACATCTGGAAAATGCCATCTGCTTGACTGACCGACTGAGCTCTGCCTCCTGTACAAGAATCAAACAATTAGCAAAATAAAAATAAAATAATGATAAAACTTTAAAAACAACGTAAATTACTTACCCTCTTCCCCTTGTGCATGCTGATAGAGGAATATACCCCATAATATACAATAGAGGATGCCGCGGGGCTAGCCGCCCAGTTCGCCTAATTCTTTGCGAACTCATCCTGGAAGTCTACGCTGGCCTAGTATGCCTTGGAGCTATATCTCGTTGGCCAACCAAAGTGGCTTGAGCAGCTCTTTTTGGGCGACGTCGAACTGTTTTCAGATGAATTTGCTCGCTCACATATGGAAGACTCAGAACATGGACTCATCGTCATATTCTCACCAGTACGTCATCTACAAAATATCAAATAAAAAAATATTAGTAAAATTCAAAACACAATTTAAATTATAAGATAATAATTTTTTTTTTTGCAAAAGTCTATTACCTTTAGGCCCTCGAACTAGAATTGTTGGTGCTTTGGCGCTACCTGCCTCAAACATCCCCAAAAGTGGGAAAAATGTCCTCGCACCACCGCATTGATGCGCTCGTGAAATTTGCAGTCCGACCTGAAAGGACATGTTAATTAGTGATTTTCAAAATAAAATAGTACAATAAATTCATAAACAAATTACCTCGCGTCATCGAGGCTGATATACTGGCGTATTGATGGTGGGGGGACTGTTGGTGGTGTTGATGGAACAACGCACTGGTGGATAGGATCAGCCGTTGGGAGGCAAATGGTTGTCCAGCCTCTTCAGCTGCTGGTGATTTAGCAGATGGTCCAACATCATCTGGAGTCTGTGTGGTGGATGAAGGTCTAGCTGTGTCAGGTGGTCAGGGTAGTTGGAACACTACTTCCCCATTATGGAACCATCAGATGGTAGTAATGGAACCGATGGGCCATGACCACAACCACGTCGTCCACATCCTAAAGAAGGCGGACCACCACTAAACATAATTTATAAAATTATAATAAGTATTAGTTTTTGTAATTATTGAAAAAATTATCCTTATTTTGTAATTATTGAAAATATTAGCCTCAATTTGTGATTATTATAATTGTTATTTAAATAATATTATAATTTGATATATTAGCCTAATTATATGATTATTGTATTTTATTTAAATAAGATTAGTATATATCATTGAAAATATTAGCCTCAACTTGTGATTATTGTAATTACTATTTAAATAATATTGTAATTTGAGCTATTGGCACAATTATGTGATTATTGTAATTATTAATTATTTAAATAAGATTAGTATATATTATTGGAGATATTAGCTTAATTATGTGATTGTTGTATTTATTATTTACATAATATTGTTAATTGAAATATTAGCCCAATTATTTGATTATTGATAGTATTATTTTAATAATGTTATTTTTGAAATATTATCCTTAATTTGTGATTATTGTACTAAATATGTTCTATATTATAGAAATAATTACATAAATTTTATAATAATTTATAGAAAATACACAATAATTACAAAAAGTACCGAATAATTACAGAAAATTACCAAATCATTACATAAATGACAGAACTAATTACAGAAAATTACACTCAAACTACAAAAGATTACACAAATATTTTCACTGAAAATTACACTCAAATTACAGAAAAGTACCGAATAATCATAGGAAATTCCCAAATAATTACTGAAAATTATCAAATCATTATATGAAATTACACAAATATTTTCATTCTTCTTCTTTTATAAACAGCAAAACTAACAACCTATAACTAACTCGCGTTTCTACTAATAAAAACGCTGAAGTGAGAAATAAAAGAACAAGAAAAGAAACGCGATTATGAGGGAAAACTACAACAACTAATAGAGTCGTATTTAAACAGAGACGTGTAGAGGAGAAATGCGACGGAGGCTTCTTCCTTCTTCCTTTCTTCCTGCTTCCTTCCTCTGTTCAGCAACAGCTGCTATGATCAAGATGATCAATAACTTTCAACAGATTGTAATGCTAATTCAGACGACAGTGAAGTGTGTGGGATAAGCAATGAAAATCGTGTTTGCTTGTGTATGAGTTTCACACTTGCATTCTAAAGGCTGGCTTGGTACACTTTCCCTTCAAGGGACAGCTTTTCACTTGGCATAATTATAGTGATGGTCAGTGTAGCCTTTGGAAGAGATTAGATCGAGAGTACTGGTGAATGAAGCAAGGATGGAGGTATGGCCAGACAGTTTTTATTTGAGGAGCTCTCCTCTTATGTCTAATTAGGTGAGGGGAGTGTTAGGGAAATTGGTATTTTTCTTTTTCTCTACTACTTGGCAAAGTCAATAGAGTTTATGCAGAAGGTGGCTAGTATGTGGTGCCATAATATCCATGACACCTGCCAACATGCAGCGATGAGGAAGTTTAAAGCCCGTGTTTAGAGAACGAAGGAAGGTTGGAGGGGATCTATCAATAACACTAAATTGGCTGGTGAATTCTTGCGTCTAGACAGGAGTTATTGTATCAGCACATGCATACACCATTGTTGCTTCAACTTGTCAGATGTTGTAGGATGGAATATGGAAAAGTTGTACATTAATACTTACACCCCATCTACAAAATGTGAAATTACACTTTTTTCCAAAAATATTTTAAAATTATATTTACACCCCTTGAAACCTCTAAAAATTATTTGTTTACGCCTGACCTCCTTCCGTTAGTTTTTAGACCAAAAATGCCCACATCAATACAATAAATTTAATGAATTCTTAATTTTGTCCCTCTTTTAATATTTTTATGTATATTTTTGTAATTATAATCTATATATATGTATATATACGGAGTGATGTTAATATTCTTACATTTTTTCCTTATAAGTACAAAATTATACATACAAATGTTAAAATGAGGGTCAAAATATGAAACCTGTGTAATCTTTTTAATAACGTAACAATTTTTCTTCCAAACTTTAATGAAAGGTGGTCAGGTGGAAACGGTGAATTTTTGGAGGGGGTGTAAGTATAATTTTAAAATTTATTTAGAAAAATATAATTTCCTATTTTTGAATGGGCTCTAAGCATAATTAACCTTAAAAAAATAAAGAAAAAGTAAAAAGAAAGAAACCAGAGCAGTCAAACTTGTAAATCATGGGACTCCAGAATCCAGACTAATTCAATTGAATTTACACCGCCTCTCATATGGCTTTGGCAATTAAGTCAACCAGTATTTGATAACTCTGCAATTATAATGATTTTATAGCCATTTAATCTTCCTTTTTTAAGTCAAAATATTCCTAATTATGTGATTTTATTGCATATTCAGCAAAAAGGAAGATTACAAGGACGTTTCTGCAGAATTGACAAAGCGTGCCCACGCTTAATGGAGTAGTCAACTCGGGATAAGGATAAGCACGAACGATTCTCCTAAGAGATAAAGGAATCAAGTATTTAGATTTAGAAAGGATTCTTTTAAGCTTATCTTTTGTAATCTTTTTACCTTTTTAGAGTTTATCACATATCTATCACCCCACTACGTCTAGATTCGTAGGGAACTTTTATTATAAATAGGGGGGATCTCTTCATTAGAAGACGTTCAGTTTTTATCTTAGAACTCTATAGAATTCTCTATTCATCTCTTCTCTTTTATTTTATTTTACTACCGGAATTAATGGAATTCCACTTTATAGTGTGTTCTTCTATTAATATGTCCGGCTAAATTCCCTATTTTCTGGTTAAGGTATGGTGATTGCTTGATTCCCATTATGTTGTGAGATTTAATCTGCGTTCTACACTTGTCAAACAAATATTCATGTTATTCTCTGTGCTTTAATTACAAACGTCTGATTTATGAATGATTCGGCCGGTTGTTCATTATCAAGAAGGTTTGCTTAGCTAATTGGACTTTATAAATTCGTGTAATTGTTTATTTAGTTCAGTACTTAGTGGCAACGTAGCATGATTAGTTATGTCACAGTATTTAATTATGTTATGGGGAATGCATGATCTAGTTTAAACGAATTGTCCTCGTAGGAGTTTGTTGATTAGAACCAGGCCTTTCTAATTTTTAATGCTATTAATAGATTAAATCTTGTGGACGTTCCCAAGGTTGTCTGTTAATTAGAGATCTAGCCAACGGTCGTACCTTGGCTAACGAAAAGGTAAGGAAAGGTGAGGTTGTTAGGTCGTACCAACGACCATAACTGGTTTATTTGTCTATACATGTGTTTTTCTTGCATCAATGATCAACTCACAAGAATCAAGCATAATCCTAGCCTTAACCGGAAAATCTCTCTTTCATATCTCTATCAGGTATTTTTAATTATTTAGTTTTTGATCATATCTTTTTATCAACATCCTTCCCCCATTATTTTCCATTTTTTTAAAAGAAATTAACTTAAAACCAATCCCTGTGGATCGACCCTACTCCCACTTTCACAAGTGTAGTAGGAATTATTTTTGGTGACTTCGACACTCATCAGTATTACTAATCAAACCAAGCCTCCAATATCATAAATTTTCCATTATAAATTCATATTTTGTTTATATTACATAAATTATATATGCATTCCTATTTATAATTTTTTAAAAAAAATAAATAATGTAATTTTCTTCCATGTAACTTATATTTGGAAAATTATACAATACAAAATGTAGTGAAATTTACATTTCTAAAAATTCAATCTACTCAAATACGCATCCCATGGCATCATGACATGGCCGATCATCTTACTGTATGTTAAATAACCATCTTATTAAAAGTTTAAGTAGTTAGAGAAAAAAATATATTATTTAATATTAATATCAATACATCTCTGCCGGTCCTCACATTCAAATCGTACACGTGAAATTATTTATGGAAAAATGCAAGTAACCCCTTTTTGATATCGCAAATGGACAAATTACTCTTTTATGAAAAAAAAATAGCGATTTACCTTTCTGTATATATTTAAATACAACAATTTATCCCCCTATGATTTTTAAAATGAAGCAATTTTACCTCCCTGCATAAAGGGGTAATTTGCTTCATTAGGAAAGTAAGCTGCTATATTTTTTCATAGGGGATAATGCGCTCATTTTAAATATTACATGGGGATAAATTGCTATTCACAAATGGACGATATTGAGAGTCGGACCTAGGACCTCTTGTTTAACTTGCCTATGATATTATATCAATCAATCACTTCATTTATAAAATTTAACTTGTAGAATTGGAAAATTATTTAATATGAATATCTGAAATTATATGTCTTTCTGCACATTAAAAAATTATATAATTATAATTAATTGAACTTGCAAAACTTGACAATTCTTCCACCTGCTCCTACCCCACCCGACCCATTCCACCATATACTATTTCATTTATTTCTATACTCTTAATCCATTTTTTTTTTTTAATAAACAAATTGAAAGAAAATTACTGATCAACATAATCCAGAAACGTTTACCTGTTCTATGCTTGGAAATTAGTCAGAAAGATTTCAGACATGCATGTAGTACGTAAATGTCTGCATCATTAGGTAAGCTGCCTTCGCCAAATACCTCCATTTGTACCCCTATATATTCTACTGCATTTTCTCAGACATTATCACAATTTTTCCGTTAATTTCTTCTGCTATTTCACACCCAAAAATGGCAGCATCTTCATCAACAGTTGTGATTGCCACTTTACTAGTGATCGTTGCGTTAACGATGGGCGGCTCGTCTGCTCAGCTGACGACCGATTACTACAAGAAGACGTGCCCTAAGGTGTTTAGCACCGTGCAATCAGTCGTTAAGGATGCCATTGCCAAGGAGAAGCGCATGGGCGCCTCCCTCCTCCGACTCCACTTCCACGACTGCTTTGTCCAAGTAATCGTCTCTTTTGTATTTTAGCAAGACGAGTTGTCAATATAGACATATACTGACCAGACGACTTTAAGATTGTTAATACTTAATATTTTGGGAAAAATTACATTTTTTTTGTCTGATAAGATAGGGAGTTGAACACTTTTAATCATCTACTTTATGAGATTTCAAAATGGTCCTAGAACTGAAATTTTGACAAATTTAGTCCTTTACTTTGAGAATTTTCAAAATGGTCCCAAAATAAAAAATTTCGTATACATTTAATCCTCTGCTTGACGGAATTTATGGGACTAAATGTATCGAGTTTTTCAAATTTTAGAACTATTTTGAAATTCATGTAAAGTATAGGACTGAATATGCCGAGGTTCTCTAATTTTGAGACCGTTTTTAAATTTCTGTACCACAAAAGACTAAAAGTGTTGAACCCCTATTCTATAGGACTAAAATTCACCTAATATTTTATCACTAATATTATCTTTTACTGGGAGCTCATGTCTTAAGAAAAATTATATTCTATAAAACAATTTTGAAGAGTATAATAAGCAACACATATTTCTCATGTTTGGAAGGGCTGCGATGGATCAATATTACTGGACGACACTTCTTCGTTCAGAGGGGAGAAGACTGCTGGTCCCAACAACAATTCCGTCAGGGGTTTCGACGTAGTTGATGATATCAAGTCCGAGGTGGAGTCAGTTTGTCCGGGCGTCGTCTCCTGTTCTGACATCTTAGCCATTGCGGCTCGTGATTCTGTTGTTCTTGTCAGTCTTCACTTCCCTAATTAACCTTTCATACATCTGCATCCATCTCCTTCGCTCTCTTCCTATATAACCACTTAATTACTCATTTTCTTCCAAAATTTACTTTTCTTAACTACTGACGGCATCTAATGCTTCCAAATTTGTAAAGGGAAAATCGTGTTTTTCGTTCCATAATTTATACTCTATGCACTTTAAGTCCAATTATTTATGAAATATTCAAAAATGGACCATAACTTTTAAAAGTTGTGACTTTCAATCCTTCTATCAATTTGTTAGGAAATTAACGAAGAAAACTAAGTACAAGTTATGGAAGTTGCACGTAATTAACGGAAATAACGCCTTGTGACTTAAACATTGTTCTTTTGGTCAATTTTGAGAGTCCGTAAATAATGAGATTGAAAATGTAATAAGCCTAAATTATGTGATGAAAAATGCAACTTTTCCAAATGTATTAGGATTCATCATTCATGGAGTGTCAAATTTATTTTAGTAAATTAATAAATAAATTACAATGTATATGGGTTGTAATAAAAAGACATTATTAATTAATTAATGTTTGGAGTCAATGAGGCTTAATGTAGTTGGCGAAATTGAGACTCCATGATCTTAGAGGTTGTGGGTTTGAACCTCGACCCGCTATGTGTGTGAGATGTTATCTACTATAATTGCAGCTGTTGCTGTCGACAGAATGGTTGTGATTATAATTAATTAATAATAATTCATCACTTTTTTACTTAAAAAAAAAATAATTACAGCTTGGAGGGCCGAACTGGAATGTGAAACTTGGAAGGAGAGACTCAAAAACAGCCAGCCTCTCGGCTGCGAATAGTGGTGTGATTCCACCCCCAACTTCTACACTTAACAACCTCGTCAATAGGTTCCAAGCCAGAGGACTCTCCACCAAGGACATGGTTGTCTTATCAGGTACCTATAAAGGGTAAATTATATTTTTCTATTTAAATTATGCTCGTTTTTATATTTTTCATAAAAAAATTTTTTTATGTCAACTTATCATGTCGACTTTATGAAATTTGCACTTTGCCATATACAATCATTTTTTTGTTGATTTTTCTGCCGCAAGAACACCATATGTTGTGCATATGTGAAAAATATCATATCACATGACCTTTAAATATCACATGTGCACTGCATGTAATTTTTTTCGACAAAACCTTAATTGAAAAACAGTTATAAATGACAAAATGCAAAAATTTGGAAAGTTGAAATGGTAAGTTAATATAAAAAAGAATTTAGATATTAAAATATAAAAACGATCATAATTCAAATAATAAAATATAATTAACCTTACCAATATACCTAGCTGCCTACTTACATACGTACTTGTCCTAAAGATGCTAAAAATTTAACTAAAGATGCGCAATTGATGTAATTAAAATATTTGTCCACTAACTGATTTCCACAATTTTAGTCATTTTTGTCTTGATATATACCCAATTAATTGGATTATGTCACATATAATTTTCTAATTAATTTGGGGGCAGAGGACTAAAATTATCAAAAAATTTATTTATATAACTATACTACGAAAATCAATTCGTACAAAATAAAAAACATACCCTCTAAATTATAGGGCTAGAATTACATGGTGTTTATATATATATATATATATATATATATTATATGTCAGATTTTGAATTTTCATGTAATTGATGTACCGACAGGAGCACACACCATCGGGCAAGCAAGGTGCACCCTCTTCAGGGACCGTGTATACAACGAGACTAACATCGACACTTCTTTTGCTCGGACAAGACAAACAAACTGCCCTAGAAACAGTGGGTCGGGAGACAACAACTTGGCCCCTCTCGACCACAAATCTCCGACATTTTTTGACAACAGTTACTACAAAAACCTCATCAACAAGAAGGGACTCTTGCACTCTGACCAGGTTCTCTATAATGGTGGGTCGACGGATTCGCTCATCGAATCCTACAGCAAGAAGCCTGAAGCCTTCAACGATGATTTCGTTGCAGCCATGATAAGGATGGGGGACATCAGCCCTCTCACAGGATCAAATGGTGAGATCAGGAAGAATTGTAGGAGGGCCAACTAAGAACAAAGAAGAATATTCTTGTGTCCGTTTTGAGTCCATTCAGTAAATTAACGGCCTGTCGGCTTTCATTGTTCTTGATTTGTCTTGTTCGTTTGATTGTCAAGAGATGTATTGATGTGTTTCATTATTCTTCCATGGTTGCGAGCTACAAGACATCAGTTGGTACTATGAAAGAAATATTAATTTGAGAGTAATTGCTCAATTACGTTTTTAGTCGCATGGGTTATTATAAGATTCATTAGAAAAATAATAATGACACATATTATTAGGTTGGAAAATTGGGATGTATTTTTATAAAGGAAAAAATTCACACTACCCCTTATGATATTGTAAATAAGCAAATTATTTCCTTATAAAAAAAACAAAAAAGTAGCAATTTAAGTTTTCAAGAATGCAGCAATTTATCCACAGGGAGTAAATTGCTATTATTTTTTATAAGAAGATAATTTGCTCATTTACAATATCATAGAAAAGTAAACTGCATTCAACTCTATTTAGAAACATCGATCAAAAATTTTGATTTGCAAACGAACTTCTGACAACATCTAAAAAAAAGTTGGAAAAAACACCTTGGAAAGATAAGACCGTCGCAAATTTGAGTTTAAATTTTGAACTGGCAAAGTGCATTAAATTTGATTTATATAAAAGGTGAACCTTAGTGACGGAAATTGTGACGAAAATGCTCTCGCAAAATGAGAATGGCGAATTTTGCAATGATGCACATTGCAATTTGGCCGACAAAACGCAACGCCAACTAGGTTGTCGCATAACAACATTTATGTGACGGGAATGGCTATTCCTAATTAGTGCCCACATTAGGCTAAACTCCATTTCATGACTTCACACTGTGTTTTCAAGAAATAGTTAACAACTTTCCCCTTTAACTTTGAAAGTCCTACTTGAAACCTTCATTCCGTTGGGAACTAATGGAAGGTAGGAAAAATGCATTTGATGTGCAATTTAAGATAATTTTTGGCTTGTTTTCATTCTTTTATTGCCTTTAATTAACTAAAATACCTTTATAATCGGTATAAAATGAAAACATGGTCAAATCCATTTGTTTTTTTAGCTTTCTTTTTACATTTTCATCCCTCCCGAAATATAAATAATTTTATTATTAAATATATTTATTTAAATATCAAAATACTAAAAAAGTAAATACTTTTTTTTAAATTTACAATTTAAATTGAAAAATTCAATTAAAGTACAAATTAATGTTAATTAATTATAAAAATTATATATTTGATACCAAAAAATATACCCAAAAGGGAATCCTATCCTGCTAAGAAGATAAATATCAATCGATTACAATCTTCAAATACAAGAACGAGAAAAACTCCCACGGTTCAAACACAAGAACGAGAAAAACACCCATGGAAGTTGGAGTCTATCTCTCCAACAAAACACGAGTACCAAAGGTGTCGGACAATGATAGTCCCCCCAGTTTCAGTCAGATAAGTATTGCCTTATCCATAATGAATATGGTCATACGACGAAGGAGTTTTGGACTTGAAAAATAAAATTAAAAGACTTATCCAGAATGTACACCCTCAATAGTTCATCTATAAAGAAAAGGCATAGGGTATAAGGTATAGATCCTTATCAAGGCGTGATGCCCCTAAAGGAAAAGTGGTGGAGGACTCCAGTCTCGAAGTGCCTTGGAAAAGGGTCACAAGCCCGTAGCACAGGGGGCACCTAGACTAGTTTAGCACTCGTCGCATGGAAATCATTTGTACGATCACAGGAGGACTTATGGAAGGAGATTCTCATAGGGCTTTGAAAGCCTAGATTGGAGAAGTGGGTGGAGATTCCCCAGAGAGGTTTTAGATGTGATGTCAGTAGTTGATGCTGCTATCATTCAGCTTGGACCAGCTAAAAGAAGTAGGCTAACATCCCCTTAGAATGATGCTCTGGTTATCACAACCACATTGGCAAATAATGAGCTCAGTTGAATAAACATTGATTCGGGAAGCTTGACTAACATCATCTTTTAGGAAATATCTGATCAAATGCAATTAAGAGACACCCACTTAGAGGTTGTTAACACCTCCCTGTACTGGCTTGTAGGGGAAATGCTAGCTCGAAAATGCTAGACACCACACCTAATTTCTGGATATAGTTTTTCATCCAAACTGCCTTCTTAGTTGCTTTCAAAGTGGCTATGTATTCCACTTTCATGGTAAAATCAGCTACAGTATCCTGCTTGGAATTTTTCCAAGCTACCACTCCATCGTTAAGCTTGAAAACGAACCCTGTCTGTAATTTAGCATCGCCATCATCGGAATGGAAGCTAGCATCATTGTAGCCTTCCAGTATCAACTCTCCACCACCGTAAACTAATATCATATTTTTAGTCTTCAGGTACTTAAGTATGGTCTTGATTGCATCCAATGTGTCTGGGCTGATATTTGCTTGTTACACTCGAAGCCTAAGCAACATTAGACCCATTGCACTGCACAGGATAGTAAATGCTGCCTACAATTGAAGCATAGAGGACGTACAATATCCTTTTTAAACTTCGTTTTAGTTTTAGGAAATTGCTCTGTTTACAGTTTAACCCCATACCTCATAGGAAGAAAACCTCGTTTGGAGTTTTTCATTTTGAATCTGTTCAAAACTTTCTCAACATACAAGTTCTGTCTCATTCCTAACATCCATTTAGATCTATTCCTAAAGATTTTGATCTCAATAATGTAGGAAGCCTCACCCAAATCCTTCACGGAGAATTGAGTGGATAATCATACTTTAGTATCTCTAACATCTTGACATAATTCTCAATGAGCAAGACGTCGACCACATAAAGCATGAGGAACGCAACGGAGCTCCCACGAACCTATATGCAGGGGTTAAAATCATTCTTGATAAAAGCATAACCCCGTATGACTTCATCAAAATATATATTCTAGCTTCGTAAAGCTTATTTGAGGCCATATATAGATAGACCTTTGGAGATAAGAGAGCTTTTATTCTTCTCCAACTGTTGTGAAATCCTCCGGCTGATCACTATAGATCTCTTCTTCAATAAAATCAATAAGGAAAGTCGTTTTTACGTCCATCTGTCATATTTCATAGTCTTACCATGCTATCATGGCAAGAATAATCTAAACGGACTTGGCTGGCTGAGGTGAATAGGTTACCTTAAAGAAAACTCTAGGTCGTTGAGTATAACTTTTCGCCACAAGCCAGGGCTTGAACGTTGTCACCTCCCCATCAACCCCCAACTTACGTTTATAGACCTATTTGCACCCAACTGGCTTAACACCCTTAGCTCGATGTACCAATGTCCAAACTTGGTTTGAACTCATAGAGTCCATTTCGAATTTCATGACTTTAAGTTATTTATTCGAATCGATGCCTGACATTGCTACTCCGTATGTCCTTAAATTATTGTCCAACTAGCTGGTCACGCTTAGAGAACCATACCTCTCAGGAGGTTAAGGAACACCTACGGAGGATTGTAACATCATTAGCGGGAACAATAAGCATAGATGATGTACATAAATTTGATTGAGGTGCCTCACTTGATTCCTCAAAGAGCAACTCATTGCGTCGAGTATTCGCTGAAAAACCTCTTTCAAGAATACTATGTTTCTCGACAAATACCTTTTGCTTAGAGGGATTATAAAAATAATAACCCCTAGTTTCTTTTGAAAAGCCGATAAACTTGCAGAAACTAGATCTTGAATCCTGTTTGTCTCCCACTAGTCTCTTGACGTATGAAGAGCTACTCCACACTCTCAAGTACTTGTAAGAAGCAGGCTTATCGTGCTATAATCGATATGGCGTCTGGAGTACAACCTTAGATAGCACTATGTTTAATAACTTAGCCGTCTTCTCAAGGGCATAAGCCTAGAAAATTTTGTATTAAATTAATTTTTTTTATTTAATATTTAATTTAAAATTAAGAAAATTATTATTGAACTTTTTAGTATTTAATTTTTACTATGTGTTTAAATGTATTTTTGAAGTTTTATAGTTTATTAATTAATGTGGAGCGTATGTTAATTTCATCAAATTATAAAAAGAAGTTGTATTTTAAATTATATTAAAGAGAAAAAGTAAATAATTAAGGAAAAATGCAAAAAATACTCATATAAATAAGTCTAAAATTAAAAAAAAATAAACTTGTGTCATTTTATAGGTAATAGGATATTATAGTCTAATTCAATTAAAAAATGGGTCAAAATGCTCTAAAAACAACCCAATTTCGCACATATGGTCTGTGTCTCTCATTTTTCGTTAATTTATAATAGAGAGGGGGTTTTTATACTGAGTTATTGAAAATATGGGATTTTTCCCCCCTTATTTTCTTACCATAAATAGGGGATTTTTAGTATTGTTCACAGGGGTATAATTGGGATAAATTCAAATTATCCCCTTGAAATATTGAAAACGATAAAAAATAAGCCAAAAAAAGGGCAAAAATTATAATTAATCACTTTACCATTTTTTTTCCTTTTAGGGGTTTTTTTTTTCTCTTTTCTAATATTTTAAGGGGTTATTTAGATTTATCCCAAATATAATTTACCCTATATTTAATTAGTGTAATCTTTTTAGCAACTACTATTAAATATGCTTAGCTTCCAATCCAATAAACCTTGTTAACAAAAGTCATATCACGAAATAGCTTTCGACAGATAAAAGGAGAGAAAAAAAAACAACCTTTGCCGACTTAGGAAATAAGGTTGTTTTAACGATAATAAAAGTCAACTAATAAATGTTTTGTCATTAATGAGAAATATAGTTTTTATGTTTGTTTGACAGCAAATTCAGACCTTGAGATTGAAGACATAATTTACTCTTCCACAAACCAATGCTTCAAAAAATAAACAATTCATTTGTTTGGAATTAATTGGATCAGTCTCCATGTGCTTAAGGTCTGCACTACATATTTTTAGGATTAAACCTACTTTATTTACGTGATGTGTGAAATTAGAAAGAGAAAAAAAAAAAGAATTTCTCATAAAAAAATTAGTAAATTATCTTTGTATTTTAAAAAAGTAAGCAAATTATTCCTTATAGTTTGATTTATTTTATAAAAAATAATAGGGGATAATTTACTAATTCTTTTTTTTTAGAGGATTTTCGCTCATTTCATATAGTTTGCAAAACTCTATTTATTCTAATTAATAAACAAATAAATGTAATATTTTGAGATGTCTGATATAAGTAATTTTGTAAATGGGATAATTTCAGTTTTTATACTTAAAGTGTATCCCTTTTTTAGTTTTAATATCCCAAGATTCTAAATAACCAGATTTGGTGTTCAAAATTTTTAATTTTCATCCACCTGAATACATTTCGTTAAGTTGACCGTATGTTAAGACAAACAATCAATTCAGTATTTGAGGAAAAATTAGGGACGAATTTTTCCATGTAAGGCCATGTTTGGCTATTCCACTTTATCTAACACAAAAAAAAAAAAATCTATTTTGATTTATTTCGATTTTAATTTTATAATTGAGGACAATAATTAAAAAAATATACCAATTTAATCCAATATCTATAAAAAAAACAATACCAAACTGAAAAAAAACATATTTTTTTCCTTTTTGCTTGGCCACAGTGTAAATGTTCCCATACACTACTTATCACGTTTTGAGTGACTTATTCGAATTTTCTCTATTTATTTTTCGTAAACAATTCGAATAGTGATTGAAAATAACACTGTTAGTTTTCTTGAATTATGACTAGGTGACTATCTCCACATTAATCCGCATTTAGCATGCATTTTTATTTTCATGATTTTAATTGGGAGGAAATATTTGAATTAGTATTTTCTTAATGATTTGAATTAGTATTTTTTTTCATAGAAATTGGGTTAAATATATATATATATATATATATATATAACAATAAACTTAGAGGGGCCAATATATAAAAATATTAATATCTTATATAAGATTATAAAAAAAAATAGAAAACTTGGTGGGGGTGGGGTGAAATCAACTGATGTAATTAAGAAAAGGGGAGAAGATTTATTTGAGATTACACGATAATAATATTATATATATACTCTTTAATTAATTCTTACGTATATGTTATATATTATTAAATAAATGCTATATCTAATAATCAATAACTATACGTAAATTTCTTATGGTTTGAAAAATTATATCTACTACCCCTAAGATTTACTCCCATCTAATAGATAAATCCCTTTATTAATTAAAATTTACAAATTAGATGGTATTAACAGAAACATCGAATACAAGTTCAAATTTATCCCCAATTAACTTCATACTAATTTAGTGCAGGTTAAATAATTTTTTTTAGGATCAAATTATCTTTATATATATCTTCACACGTTAATGCATATGAGGAAATATATTTTCGCCGTTATAAGAGTAGTTTAGTCAGAAAAAATTTATTTAACATGTAATAAGTCAGTAATAAGTCAATCGAGGGTAAATATTAATTTTTATTTATTTTTTATTAATATTAATAAATTTAGTTAATTTTGACAGATGGAGGGACTTATGTGTTAGATGAAAGCAAAAGGGTACTATATATAATTTTTCAAACTACAAGATATCTATGACCTTAGGGAGGGGAGTGTAATTATCCCAATTTTTTTTTTTTTTTTGTTAGAGTTAGCTTTTTTCATCTAAACCCTAATGAAAAGGTGTGAGGTATAAAGAAAAATTTTTCGAAGGGAATCTTATATAATCATTTTAAAGTGCCTAAATTTCGACAGTCCATAATATATAATTAATTTACATATAAGCCAAACGTTAAATTAAGAATCCAAAAATCATTGGATTAATAAATCCTAGATATAGAGCCTCAATTTCACCAACTTTACACTGTTGGAATTGAATTTGACAATTATGCCATGTACTTTAAAAGAGTTGGTATATTAATGAAAAATTCAGATGAAAATTGCAAATCTAATCAGAACTTGGATCTCACATGGAGTGCAAATGCCAATTCCAACTTGATTTTCTATTTTTAATGGATTTTGTGTGCTTAATGTGCCAATACTTTTAAGTTGTAGGATTTAAAAGTCAAATTGAATTCGAGAAGGACTAAAAATTGCCGTCCCATGTAATTAATTGTGAGATAACTACAAAGAAAATCATTTTACTGCAAGGAGCTAGTTCTAATTATAAAATTAAAATGAAATAAGATAATTGGGAATTTGGGGCTTATAGAGCATTTATAAATTTTAATTTATTTTTAAAATTTAATATATTTTCTTCAATTATATTCATATTATTTATAAAAATTATCACAATTAATGTTTATAAGTTTCATCATTTATGTTATTCAAATATTTTATAAAATTTTTTATTTTAGACTAACGGCTAATATTATATAAATATTAAAAAAATCAAACAAGATACACCAAACTCATACGATAATAAGGGATAATTACATCCTATGAGATTTTATGTAATTATACATAAATTCTCTTTAGATTGGAAAATTAAGTTTAGCATTTTTTAGGTTTGCTTCCATTTAACAAATAAGTCCCTTCATTTGTTAAAATTCATCGAATTTGCTGATATTAACAATATATATATATATATATATATATATTATCTCGATTGATTTATTAATAACTTATTACAGGTTAAATAAATTTTTCTATGATCAAATTATCTTCATACGTCATTATGCATTAGTGCATGTGAAGAAGTACACTTTCAGCGTTCTAAGGAATTTAGTTCTGAAAAAATTGTTTGACATGCAATAAGTCAATAATAAGTCACTCGAGCGTAAATATTAATTTTTATTCAAATTTTTTTTATTAATAAAAGCAAATTTAGTGATTTTGACTAACGAGTGAACTTATTTGTTAGATAAAAACAAATTTTAGGAGTGGTAGATGTAATTTTTAATTATCCCTAATCTAAAATAACTTCTAGAAAACATCCTCTAATAAGAACTAATGAACTTCCATAGTAATTGATCCAAAAAGAAAAAGAACTTACATTTCATTTACCCTAAAATTTAAGTGTAGCTTAATTTTTTCATTTATAAATAATAAAATCATATATTATCTGCTTAAGTTTAAATTCATTCATCACATTAATTCTAAAGATCAATTTTAATTTCTGTAATTTATTATCCAAGAAAATATATTTATAAATATATATATATATATACACAAATATCTTAAGAATGTATTATAAATGTCAACATATAAAAAATTATAAAATTCAGCTTCAGTTACTAAATTATAATTTTTATCCTTATAAGTATGGAGGAGACAATTTTACAATTATGATATATATATAAACATATATTATAAATATATATTAATTGTATATTTTTATTAATTCATGAGCCCTTTTAATTTTATTAATTGTATATTTTTTAACTATATATGTATAAATTTATTTTTAATTTGATTTGACAAACAAGTAAAATTAAAATAAAATAAGTTTATGTACTTTAGGATTATTACGAAAAAGAAAATGGAGTTAATTTGATGAATAAGTGAAATTAAAATTAGAAAAAAGTTCAACAAAGGTTGATTTGATATTTAGAAACTTCTTTGATTTTTTCTTTCAAAAAGCAACTTTTTGTACGGATAAAATGGACTTTTCAAACTTAAAAAATTAAGAGTCAAGATTTTTTTAAAGGTTTTAATATACTTTATAGGGGTAATTAATATGAGATAAATACTTTACGAGTGATAACTGTATTTAATAATTCTTAAAATTATATAATAAAATAAAAATAATTTACATAAATCGAGATTGAGAAATGTGAACTGACATTAATTGTAGGGCAAGAAAGAAGAGAAGAAGTTCATGTAACAGGAAGAAACTTGTGCAAAAGAAGATCTTTTGGCAGAAAGAACAAGAAACCGAGCACTACGTACAAACAGAAGCTGGAAGAAATGGTACTCCAAAAGCAATATCTTGACCTTAATGCGAGGAAAGTCTTGTCTGAAACTCAAATCAATTTTGGTAATGATGTCATAAAATGAAATTTTAGATAATTCAGTAGCTACCAAAGGATAGTAATTTTGTGTGTATTCGCATTAATATCATAGAAGTCAGCCACTAGGAGGTATTATCTATTGTTGCTGAAATTTCACTTACAAAAAGACGTCTCGCAAGAGAGAGGAGGACTTGGAACTGCCACCGTTATCTGCTACTGATGTGAGACGGGAGCCGACATTCTTAAACATCAATAGTATGTCAAAAGGCAGAATCCTCCTGCTTATGTTGATTGATGAGAAGAGTTCTATATATTTTCTTCCTGATTTTATATGGGGGGGGGGGGGGGGCGGAGAAAGAGGTTGAACAGAACCAGAAGACATCATGAAAAATTTTAATCAAAGTATGGTATATGGTTATTAGAAATGCTGCTGTAGCTAGCTGCACTAGAAGTGGATGTATACAGAGAGGGAGTCGAAGAAGTCGACGAAACAACAACAGAAGGTGGTGGTGGTGGTGTTGGTGGAGGCGGCACTGGAGCAGGCGGAGAAGGGGTGGGAGTGGGCGGAGCTTGCGGCAGCTCAGCCACGGAAACAGCTAATGCTGCATTAGTAGAAGCAATTATAGAATTTGCAGCTTCCCTATACCGATACCTCAATATCTCAGCCCTTACTGCATTGAGCTCAGCCTGCAAAGTTTGAACCTGTTGCTGCAACGCCAAAATCGCCCCCATGCAGCCATAAACCGGATCTCTAAGCCTCACATTTGCTTCATAGACCAAACTGTTTGCAGCATCTGCTCTTTGTGGCGCTGGTACCTCCTAATAATTGCAAATTTGTACATAAAAATCAAGAATCAAAGTGAAAAATGCTTCAGATTCGTGCATATGTACAACTTTTATTGTAATATTTGTGACCGCGAGATGGAGAGAGGGTGGGGTTGAAGGGATGTTGGCTCGTGACATTATCGCCGTATACTTTCAGAATTTTACATGTAAATCAATTGAAGTTCAAAACTTTGATCCCCTTTCAGTTCTTAAATTTCATGTGATCCAAAATATTCGACTTGCTTCCAGGACTAAAACTTTGCCTAGATGGAAGGCCTGCAGGTTAGAAACTTGTGTATCTATTACTCTAAAGGTAGATTACTGGATGCATATGTATATGTATTGAGATAAGATGCAAGAAAAAGATAGAAAATTGATTACCATGAGCATCTTGGAAACGTTGCTAGCACCAAAGACTTTGTGAACAGCAGCGAATTTCTGGGGTTCGTGAGGGGAGAAGTAAGGGGAAAAGGGGCATTCTTCGGCACATCTTCTTCTCAAGAGCTTACAGGCTGCACAAGGGGTGATTGTGTTCAAGCTTCCTGGAGGGCCCAACATATGTCTCCTTCCCATATTCAACGACGACGCGGCGTCGATTTCTGTCTTCAGCTTCTTCCCAATCTCATCAAACCTTTCCCTTCAAATTACAAGAGAAAATAAGTCAAGAATATTGTTATTAACATGGAGAAGATACACACACACACAAGAGAAAAGGCTTCTTTTCTCTTTGATATTTGGTTTACCTTTCTCGGGACATCAAGGAATGCCCTTATGATAAGAAGATTATGGGGAAAAAAGGAATTAGAGCTGGAGAGGAAAAGCAAGGAAAGTGTAGAAAGGGAACAAAGAGTTGCTTAAAAGAGCAAATCTCTTACAAAGACAAAAAGTAGGTCGATCTTTCTTTAAGAAACTGACAAAATGGTTATGATGTTCAAATGATAGAAGTAAAAACTATGGTTTAGGATTTTCTGGGGCGGCTGGCAGGACAACCTACCGCGAGAGAGAGAGAGAATGCCAGCTCTTTCAAAGCTTGCCCACGTGTGATACCTCGCAGATATTGACTTTGGACAGCAACCCTACTGACTTTGCTTCACACGTTCAATAGCAGCTGTCTTAAAAAATTAGACATTTTCTAGCATAAAAGTTTGCGTAATTAATTAGATACAGAGAGCAATGGCATCTGTCCGATGGTCTAATCCTTGCACCATGGTTTACAGTGAAGCCGGAGTGTGTTTAATTAAAGGGCGTCTGAAAAACTGACATTAATTGAAGGGCAAGACAAGAAGAGAAGAAGTTCATGTTACATATGTGGCAGCAGTGTTGTCCTGATCTGATCTATATATATATATATATATAACAGAGTTAATTACAACATTGGGCAGAACAATGAGCTTACCTTTTGTCTCCTCTTTTCTATTCTATGCCTCAGCTCCTTAAATGGCACTGACTAATATGTTTAATTTGCATACACTTTATTTCTTAGAGTCAAACAATACCCAACTCTCCTTTAGAAAATTACTATTTACACCTAATTTTATTATATTAGAATTTGAATAAAAAATAATTACATAAATATTTAATTTTATCTCCCATTCTGCAAAATAATTTTGTATTTATAATTAAAAAAAATAATGATATTATCCTAATTCCATATATAATATTATATTTATCTCTTTCTAAGTATAAAATCATACATAAGAGTATTAAATGAGGGGTAAAATTAAAAATTTATATATACATATATATTATATATATTTGCTAAAATCAATCATAGTGTTTGGATTTGTATTCTAAGTGTTTTGTTTTGTGTTTTAGAGATAGAAAAAGAAAAATATAGATAAGTAAGTGTGTGTTGAAAATAGATGGTATGTTTGAATTCGTGTTTTGAGGTAATTTGAAATATTTTAAAATAAGTGGCGTTGGTTTGATGTTGGGATTTGGGAGACAAAAATCACTGTTCATTGTCAAATCATATCTCTTTTATATATATTTTTATATTAAATATGTATATATATAATATATTACATGTTTAATATTGTATTTTTTGAAGATAAAAATTATTGCTTATTGTCAAATCATGTCTCTTTTATATTATATATATAAGTGTGTATATATATATTATATATAGAAAGTTGAAAAGCAAAAACACACACAAATAAGATATAAAAATACAAAAATAAATATCGGGCATATTTTATTTTGTGTCTGAAAATGCGAAAACATGAATCCAAACATAGTAATATTTTTCATCGAAATCTTAACGAAAGGGGTTAAGTGTAAAGGAGAATTTTAGGGGTAAGTATATTTTTAAAATATTTTCAAAAAAATATATAATTTTATATTTTTAAATGGAGTTTATCTATAATTAACCCTAGTCATAATGATAATTAACTTCATGCTATTATGTGTACTAATTAACAATTACTAGCGTGGACAACTTTTAAGCAAATAGTCACTAGTAAAATAACAAAAATATATACACACATAGCATAACAAAATTTATTATTATCTACATTTTAATAATTATGAACTAAAAACTATCATAAATGAATATATTATTGACCATTGTAATTAAATTGATAAAAAAAATTAATTAGCTTATCTATTAACACAAAAACTTTTAATCACACTCACAAAATACACTACTAGCAAATGTTATGTTACAGTAATTAATAATTATTTATTACAATTATTTAACAATAATAATTATTTATAATTAAATATTATATTTCTTACCGTAAAACTTGTTAAAAGATTGGGTTGCGGGCTTGACTGGGGAGAAGATATAAATTCTATAGAAACCGTAGTAAGAGGATGATTTTCCTCAAGTACTTGCTAACATATATGAACAATAATCTTCCTTTTGCAAATCTACGGTTCCTTCTTTTCTTTTTCTGGGTGGGTGGGGTAGAGTTTGCATTTCATATGTATATATATGGAAAGACTCGATTTCATTAAATTTAAATTAATGAAACGACAAATAAATATGTTTGCTATATGATTAATGTATAGTTTTAGGAAAAGTAAGTAATTAAATGATAAATATGATACACTTGTTCTATTATTGTTTGGTTCGGCCAAACCTATAATTCAAATAATAATTTTTCATATATATACATATATATATATATATTGATGGGGGATTAAGAGAATTACCATAAAAAATAACAAAAATGCCCTCAAAATAGGCATTTATTGTAGAAATACCCGAAGATCCGTTTTCTCTCATACGCGACCAGACCCAGAAGACCGCCCATTGGAGCCCGTCTATCTATATGACATCACCTGAGCTAGGATGATGACACATAGCATAATGCAAGTGGACCTCTCAGGCAGGCAAGTGGATCCATCCAGGCATTATAAATACTCCGTATTCAGTTCATTTAGGGTAAGACATTTTATTACACTGCAAACCCGTATTAGATTGCTTGAGATCGCGTTTAGATCGTTTATTCTATCTCGAACTCCTTCACTGACTTAGGCATCAGAAGGTCTTAATTGGGTACCTCCCAACAAGCCTAACGATCTACTCTCTTTTCTCAGGTCCCAACATTTTCGAGGACGCGAGGTGTAGGTGAGGACCTACGACCCAGATCAATTGGCGCCTTTTGTGGGAGTTTGAGAAAAGAATTCATTTAGATTCGAGCTTGTTTGTTGCAAAACATAAGCAACCAAAAGCTTTAAACCAAGAGTAGTTTACAAGTTTGTTGTAGAGCATTTCATAGGATGTTTTCCAACTTAAGATAGGTGTAGGCAGTCTGTTTATTATGTATGTTGTTGTCAATATTACATCACTCCAAAACATCTTAGGGCAAATTAGATTGGAACATTAATGATCTTGCTACTTCTAAGAGATGTTTATGTTTCCTTTCCACAATGTCATTTTGTTGTGGTATGTATACACAAGTTGTTTGGTGTATTATTCCTTCCTTTTTGAAGAAATCTTGACATTGTTGTCCTAGAAATTTTGAGCCATTATCTGTCCTAATTATTTTGATCCTTTTATCAAATTGTGTAAGAATCATTCTATGAAAATCTATCAACAGACTAGGAGTTTGAGACTTTTGTTGCATTAGAAAAGTCCAGGTACATCTATTATAATCATCAACAATAGTTAACATGCAGGTGCATTTGGCAATAAAGTATTCATTGTAAGGCCCCCACAACTCTACATGCAAGAGATCAAAGCAATTTTGAGAAAATGACATGCTTAATGGAAATGGCATCCTCTGCTATTTTGCTTGAGGACAGATTTCACATGGAAATGATTGTGATTTGTTGTCCTTTATTAAACCTGTATGTAGCATTATATTGTGTGATACATGCCCCAACCTTTTATGCCAAACTTTTTATGGAATATGAGATACACTAAGGTCTAGCTCTTTGCAAGAATTCATGGTTTGCTCTATATGATTTCTTTCAAAAAATTGATCTTTGAGGATGTAAAGTTTTCCTATTTGACATCCTACTGCAAGTACATCTCTAGTCTTGTGCTCCTGCATAACACAATAAGATTGGAGGAATTTAAAAATTTGATTGAAGTGTTGTTGCATATCTTAGTCACAGACAGTAGATTAAATTTAAGGCTAGGCACATACAGGAGATCCTTTAAATGAATCTTATGACATAATGTTAAGTTACCTGAGCTTGTTATATTATGTTTAGTGCCATCAGCAAGAAAGAGGTGTCTGATATGTCATTTTCAGTTTTATTAAACAATGTATTGTTATTGCACATGTGGGTAGTAGCCCCACTGTCTATAATCCAAGCATCAGTGAACCATGTATTCAATACTGAGTTTTGAAGATTCTTACCTAAGGAATCACATTTACCTTCCTCTGCCAAGGTGAAGGTTTTGAGGCTTGAGTTCTCCAAGGTATTTATGCAGCTCAGTTCAAATGATTTCAGATATTGATTGATTATCAGCAGCATTGTGAAGAATCTCAGCATGTTGAGAGCCAGCTACTATTCTGGTGGTAGTCGGTGGATTCTTTTTACTTTGCTCCATTAGTAATTTGTACCACTCAGGTTAGCCGTATATTTCAAAGCAAACTTCTTTTGAATGCCCTGTTTTTCCACACTCTTCATACTTGTGATCTTTTGTCTGTAAGTGTTCTTTTCTTTTGAAAATTCTTCTGAATATCATGTCTTCTATAAGCCTGCATCCCCATGTTTTGAGATGCATGTGTATGTCCCTGACTAATTTCTTTTTGTTTCTCTACTCTCAAAATCATTGAATATGCCCGGGTAACATTTGTTAAGGGATCTATCATGAGGATTTGGTTCCTCACATGATCAAAATTCTCATTCAATCCCATTAAAAACTATATCAATTCATCTGCCATCTTAAGTTCTGCAGCCTCTTTCGTGGCTCCACAAGTGCATTGTGGGATGGGTGTTATGTAAGCTAATTCATCCCACAATCGTTTCATTTTGGAGAAGTATGCAAAGATTGATAATGAACCCTGTGTGGTTGAAGCTAACTCCCCTTTAATTGATAGATCATAGGGCCATTGCTCTGTCCAAATCGGCTCTCAAGTTCCATCCATAATTCTCTGGCAGTGTTTGTGTACAAGAAACTTTCTACTGCGTCTCTTGAAATGGAATTCAAGATCCATGAAGTCACCATATAATCAGCCCTCGTCCATTTTTCCATTTCTTTACTTCCTTCTGCAGGTCTGTTCCCTTCTCCACAAATGAAACTTAACTTCATTTTGGCACTCAAAGCAATTTTGATCGACCTGCTCCAAGATAGGAAATTAGAGCTATCTAATGGCGTCATCACCAGGCTTAATCCTGGATTGTCGCTTGGATCAAGTTTCAGAACTTTTGGATCTTCTGCCATTGTTGTCGTTTGTGTTTCTTGAATTGAATCTTGATCAAGAAATGCGTTATATTGGTGAAATAGTCAGAGATCATCAAAAGATGACTCTGATACCATGTAAAATTTCAATACTGTAAAGAAAAAATGATGAAAAATTTCATTTATCGAAAACTTGTGGCTTCTATTTCTTCAGTCATAAAATGGAGATTTTGTACAGTGTTTCTTCTCACACGAAGAAGAAGAAGATACAGCAATTGTTTTCTTTTCTATTAACTACCAATTAACAATCCCGCCTATATATATATTGGTTTAAAAGGAGAAAACGTGAGTCCGCTTCTAATAATGACAATACAAACTGGCAGTTTACTAATAACGGCACATTTTGATTAGAAATTGCGCTACATTTAAAAACGCGTTCTCTTCTTAATTCAACTTGGTTGTCTTCTTCGTTCAGCTCTTCATTACCAGAAGCCCAAGCTTGCTGGTGCACAGGCAGATGAGAATTCTCATTCTTTACAATTAATTGGAGAAAATTAATTAAATATTGACTACTTACAAGAATGCCCAATTACAAATAATTAGGACTGTTGAATTTTTGGCCCACGACCCAACTCACTATGGACCCTCACTGGATGGCAGCCAACCTTGCTACCAGCCCATGACCCGTTGACCCGACCCATGATCTTCTCTAAAACCCTCTTTTTCTCCTTCATTTGAACCGATCGGTTTCTTCCTCTTTCTTCTTCATTTCCCTCATTCTTGTTTCTCTCAATTCCAATTTCCATGGCCTTTGAAAAATACTCCACCGCCTTCGTCTTTAATTTCTCACCACTATAAATCTTTTCCCCCTCTTCTGGTTTGAGAAAGAACCGAACAAACAAGAACAAGAGAAACCAAAATCTTCTTTGTGAAATCCTTTATGAGATCATCTTCTTTATGAAGAACAAAATATTTATTGTGTTGTGAGTAATTCTTAGTGAAGCCTAAGTGATCTTTATTGGTTTTAGTGTCTTTGTGCCTTGGTGGCTTTGTGGGTTTCTTGCAACCATGAGGGTTGCCGATTGGTGGTAGAGCTTGGGCATTCGAACGGATTTGACTCCTGAGCCATTTATCTTATTGCTTTCAAATTGTATTATTGATTTGTTATTTCATTATTATATAAGGGTTTTACAAACCCATCATTTTTCTGTAATTGTCGATTATTTGGGCTCATCACTTTGGGATAAATTCCTAACAAGAACCATATCAATAGTATTAAATTAGAGATAAAAGGAAAATTTCACCCAAATGCATTACCTGCAAAATTATTGTCACCCAGGGAAAGGCCAATTTAGCCCAATAATATGATAAATGAGTAAAAAAAAATTTCTGTAAAAACTAAAATAGCAAATTGTTCCCTGTATTTTGAAAATTGAAGCAAATTACCCCTCTATCTAAATTATTGAATTATGATAATTTACTTCATTTGTAAAAACATAAGGAAATAATATCTTAGTTCTTTTTTCACTAGGAATTCTTTACTCATTTCACGTATGATAAAGGGTAAAATGCATTTAACCCATAAATTAACCCAAAAAGATTAAGAAGAAAAACACTTTGGAATTTGCGAAGATTGTGCTGAGCTCTTACCTTTCCTCTGTTCAACATTTTGTGTCCACATCACACTTATTTAAAAGAAAACTTGCACTCCTTTCCCGAAATAATAAATAAATAAAAGGAAAATAAGAGGATTTTTTTTTAAAAAAAAAAAAGGGCTCTCACTTTCCTCTCAGTTTCGGCTACAAATATTAGTTTTTTCACAAGTCAATTACTGACTCAACTACTGCAAATCAAGATTTTCTTTCCCTTAATTCTTATTATAAATCTTAGTAATTAGTCAACAATTAATTTTAGCAGTAAAAAATAGAAAGTGAAGCAGAGGTAGCAGAGATCCTTCAAATTGGGACGCCATTAATTTCCTCATTGCTTAATAATTAAATTTCAATCAATTGTATAACGTGGCATAAGCCATGATTTTCGAGCTGTGTTAATTTTACTACTTTATATCTGCTGTTTCCTGAATTAATTAATAAAACATGTATCTTCACGTTTATTAAACTAATTGAGTTAACAGCATCTTCATTAAGAGGGTTAGAAGCTGATTAAGATTTCTTCTTCACTTCTAACGTTATGCATAAAAATGCAAGCAGCCCCTCTAATATTGCGAATGAATAATTAATTATTTCTTTTACGAAAAAATAAATATTAATTTATCTCTATGTATTTTTTTATATTTTTTAAAATGAACGTTCTTTTTTAATTATCATGATATTTTTTAAAATGCAGATAACCCGTGTGATATTTTTTAAATTACTGATTTTTTTTTTCAAATCAGAGTAATTTATTCATTTGTAATATCATTCGGGGAGGCGGAAGGGGGGAGGGGGGTAAATTGCATATATATACAAAGGGGAAATAGTATTTTTTATATTCCATAAGTTAGGCCCTTTTTACTTTTGGTCTCATTATTATGTGATTAACACTTTTAATCCCATAACTTATAAGAATTAGTCTGTCCGCTCCTCATCTATTTTTTCGTCTATAATTTAACAGTGTAGATCACGTGCCTAAAGCATGACCAATTAAGTATTTTTGGTTGGAGGAAAAATTGGACCTTCTTCCAGCAGTAGCATATGAATGCTCAATTGGTCTACTTCTTTACTTGTAGAAGACATAATTCTTTGTATTACTTCTACGTGGCTTCAACTTAACTATAGAAATATGGGAAGCACTCGAATTCAATTTTTTGTTAGAGAAGAGAGAAACTCTCCTTTCTTTGTCCTAACTTCTTTCAAGATCTGCTTTCATTCCTCAGATGTAGTTATATTTTCTGCCAAAAACAGTCCCAATAAGCTAGAAAATGCACTAATTTTTCTTCCAGCCAAAAAAAAGATTGAATTGCGAAAATTAAAAAAAAAACAAAAACAAAAACAAAATACTATTTAAAAAAATTAAAAAACGAAAACACCAAATAACCTAATTAAATTAGGACACAAAAATTCACTTAAACCTATAAATATATACTTGTCAATATCCCATTTGGTTCTTTAATTATGTTTAAGGGGACATCACTGAGCTAGTAAAGTTGACTTACTAATTATATAATATCTGTCTGAGTTCTTGTACGTAGTTCTTATTTTAGTTTCCTCATGAGTGCACATGAATCCTTGTTAATTAGATACCTACTCTCCATCACAAACTATAAAACTCTAGCTTGTGTTGTTTTCAACAGTCAACTATAATACCGAAACTTTAATTAGTTAATTTATACAAAGGGTTTTTTAATTAGTAGTACTTTAATTTGTCCCAAAATATCATTTGATTTCAATTTTTCTATAAATTGTTTAAAGTATGATTCTATGTATATCCAAAAATGAATTTTTTGTTTTAATATTCCAATCTAATTAGGGGGGCAAGAATATTGTGAAAACATAAGAGAAAATTGTAATTTTTCATTTTGAAATAATTAGTCACATATTTTAAGAAATTCTCACTTTACATCTTACTCCTGATTTACGTCAGAAGTTTGATAACAAAAAGCACAAGCGATTAATTATGTGTAAAATTTCTCCTCTAAATTGAAAATTTAACTACCACGTGATTTGCAACTTTTTATCAGAAGTTGGAAGGAGGACTTAAAATCACAACCTCTCGCAAATATGGTGATAATTATTTTGATATTTATGAAAATAAGATTAAAAAATACATAGGGACCCTAATTTATAGGATTAAAAATGTGATATTGAATTTTTTTTACCAAAATTATACTTTAATCACAATTTAATTATAACACCGACTTTTCCTCCAATTTTCAGGGATTATATATAACATAAAATTATGTTAAACTTTACTTTAATTTTCAGTAAGCTGCGATTACAGGAGTAGTTGTATTGCATGCAAGATTGAGGTATAGTACTAAATTTTCAAATACGTGATTTCTCTAATCTTCGCATTAATTCCCCTTCAAAAAAAAATTCTTCTCATTAGTTTATTCTCTAGTCTAAACTTGAAACACATGTCTCGCATGTGAAAACTCTATATTTGGATCTAAGGATATATATATAATTAATACCAACGCCTTAGATCATATATATATTTTAGTTGTTAGCATTTCTCTTTCGAAATTCGATCAACTTCCGACCACCTTAAACTCTCTTCTCGCTTCACTTCACTAAACTACAGCCTCCAAACCCTAGTAGAAAATCCGACAGTGATGACGATGCCAAGAACAAATACACAGATCATAGCACTAAACTCCATCAGAACTAAGCCATCATCAGAAGAAAAGCTATCTTCCAGGCGTCGTCTCTCCCGGAAGGAACACACGATGAGGGACGTGTCGTCGTTCGACGATGTTTACTATCAAGAAGGTAGGATTGGCATTCCGTTCCGATGGGAATCCCAACCCGGAACGCCTAAGGTCGAATCCAGGGATTCCCCACTCCCTCCTCTCACACCCCCGCCTTCATTCCATTCCAACCCTATTTCAAGAAAACCCCCCAGAAAGAACAACATTGTGCCTGCTTTACTCCTGCCCAAGCTCAATCTCAACAAAGCCCAGTTTCACCAGTCCCCTTCCAGGTCGTCGTGCTCGTCTTCTTCGTCGTCCCCATGGTCAACAACTTCATCCCCACTGGTTATTCCGTCTGGGACGAAGCAACGTACTCCTCCGAGGAGGTCATTTGATTCCAGGAATATGGAAGCGGAGGATTGCGAGTCGCCTGTTTCTACTTTGTGCTTCCGCGCTGGGCGTAGCAGCACACATCGGGCTTCCCGGGGTTGCACTTTCAGCATCATCAAGCTGTTACTGGGAGAATTGTCATGATCTTTTGTCAGATTGTGTACCGTCTGTGCCAATTTTCAGTTTTGTGAGTTGTTATTCTATGAATGTGAATTGGTAAATTGAAGTGTACTTGCGAAATGGTTGAAATTTGCACAAATCTTGCTTTGCAGAGACTCCATGTTTTTCAACAAGTTTCAAGATTAAGTCGCTTGTATTCTGAACAAATTCATGAAGATAGATTTTGAAATAACCAAATAGTATCAGAGAGTTTCACAATTTAAGCATGCAATTTAACTTCATAAGGAAACCTCAAATTCTGAAGTATATATGGCAAAGGATTAAATATAATAAGTTTGGGAAGATATCTCTTTGTATATTTAGTTATTTAATAAAAAGAAATTTAATTGCATTTACTGTCCTATATATTAAAAATGGCAAAACAAGAATCTTATATAAAGGGGTGGCAAATAGTACCCGATTAAACTTTATTTTGTCAATCATAGGACTTCGGCCACCAAATTTTAAAAAGCAGCCGAAATTTGCTTACATAGACAAAAGTGGGCTTTTTTTAGGACTTTTACTGATTTGAATTTGTTGTAAAACTAGCTACTACCTAAGCACTTAAGTAGGAAAACCCGTGCCACGTAAGCCATGCGTGGAAAATTAGAATGAAACATTTTTTTATTTGGGGTCTTTCTATCTGACTGGATATGTCTTTTTTTTCTCTCTATTATGAAAACATATTTTGAATTTATATTTATATTAGTTTTCGTAGCATGAAGTTGCTGCATGTATATAATAAATATTTTTACTTAAACAACAAAAAAAAATAAAATACATAAAATTATAAAAGAAATATATTTTCTAGATAATAATAAAGTATCTATAAAAATTATATGATAAATTAAACAAAAAAATAACCCAAACCCCGAATCAGTTTTTGTTTTTACCGTTTTAGTTTGTAACAGTTCAGGAGTGGTCTTTGTCACGTGAGACCATCCCAAATTTGAACAATTCTTTTTTAAAAAAGTTATAATATTTTGTAAAGAATAATTATAAAAATGTTTAATCAGTAATTATTATAGAAACTGTGAACACACTTTCAATCATAATTATTATTTTCTTCAGTCTTGTAATCCTCGCCAAAGCTATCTTTGTTAGATTAGTCATCAGATTCATCATTTGTCGTTCGAGATGTACTAGTTCCTTGTTGATTAGCAATAGAAAGTTCAATGATTAATTGTATATTATTTGGGTCATCAGCTCATAATTATGGCTCTCCGTCAAAACTTGTGGAGCACGTATTGTTTCCTCTTCTTGAAATGCAACTTCAGTCCATCGATTGTCATCAATAACTCTTCTGGCTTTTTGTTTTGCAGATAGTCATCAATCTACTTCACCTCTCTTCATGCTAGAGTACTCCATGTAGTATACTTGTATTGCTTATTGTGCCTCAACTCTTTCATATCGACATAACGGGCAAAATTAGATGTGTAACCATTATGAAACTTCATAACAAATCCATTCACATATCCTCCTCTTCTGCTCCTTGGTCAGGGTATATACGATTTTGGGCATTATGTTTGGCCTCCTTTCGTCAACCTCAAGTTCCGATCGATTACATATGATCCTCAGGTTCTTCCGTGCATGAATATATTGTCAAGCACATTCTTCTCAATGTGCATGACATCAAGATTGTATCATATCAGATGCGTCGACAGGTACTCGAGCTCTCAAAAAATGCTTTTTCTTTATCCACTTATGCTTGGTACCATAGTCGTCTCGGAGCGACAACGACACTTCAACCGCAGGACTAAACTCTTTAACTCAATAGCGAATTTCTTCTCCCGTCAATCTTCGACGTGCAGCCTTTTTTTCTATTTTGTTTATAGTGAATGCCTTCTTATTCCTACAATATGGATGGTCCGGGGAGAAGAACTGTTTGTGGCAGTCAAATTAGCATGTCGTTCTACCGTTTTGCAGATAGAATACACGTGTGTCTTCCATAAAGACTGGACACCCCATAACACCAACGGTACTCCATCCAGACGCCATTCCATAAGCAGAACACTTCAACCGCAGGACTAAACTCTTCAACTCAATAGCGGATCTCTTCTCCCATCAATCTTCGACGTGCAGCCTTTTTTTCTATTTTGTTCATAGTGAATGCCTTCTTATTCTTACAATATGGACGGTTCGGGGAGAGGAACTGTTTGTGGCAGTCAAAGTAGCACGTCGTTCTACCATTCTGCAGATAGAATGCACGTGTGTCTTCCATAAAGACTGGACACCCCATAACACCAGCGATACTCCATTCAGACGCCATCCCATAAGCAGGACACTTCAACCGCAGGACTAAACTCTTCAACTCAATAGTGGATCTCTTCTCCCATCAATCTTGGACGTGCAACCTTTTTTCTATTCTATTCATAGTGAATGCCTTCTTATTCCTACAATATGGATGGTTCGGGGAGAGGAACTGTTTGTGGTAGTCAAAGTAGCACGTTGCTGCAGATAGAATGCACGTGTTTCTTCCATAAAGACTGGACACCCCATAACACCAACGGTACTCCATTCAGACGCCATCTCATAAGTAGGTAAGTCGTCCACGGTCCATATCAAAGTAGCACAATGATGGCCTCAAAGTACTTCTGCACCCTCTCCTTGCCATGTGAAATTCAATTATAATACTCCGGCACAAAATCTTTCATATACAAGTCAAAATTTACCTCATCCGAGGTTTTAAACACTTCATTTTTGCACTTCTGACAAGGACTGTTAATTTTCTCACTATCATATATATATATTGAGACTTGGCCCATTTTATAAATGTAGTAACACCAGCCTCAAACTCCAGAATAAGACTTGCCCTCCTCGGCAGGTTCTTCTCATACATCCATCTCCTCAATTGTTTTAAATGATGAATCCTACACACACAAACATATATATATTATTATAATATTAAATTTATTAGACAAAAGAATAATAAATATAATCAACTAACAAATAAAGGGTTAAAGTAGTTACCTGACAAAAATAACTTCAAATATCAAAGAAAATTCGAGGCAAATTGATGAACGAGTGTATAAAAATATTAGTGGGATAGTGAGAAATCAAGAAAATTCAAGAGAGATTGAAGAAATAAAGTGAATATAAAAATGGAAGAAGATAGTGAGATTAAATGGAAAGAGGGGAACAGGAAAATTTGAAACGGTTTCTGGAAACACAAAAATAGTCGTTAAAAACTAGCCGTTTACTTACAGTCTGTATTGTATTTGGAACGGTCTTAGGACCTCATTTTGGAACGGTTTTCTATCTGTTGTAATATATCCATTTCTTTTTCTTTTTAGAACGACCTTAGAAATATATTATTAAAAGTACACAAAATCGTCCAACTTGACACTAATTTAGTCACGACCTTTGTAACACAACAATTTTTTTTAGTAGAAATCATTAAACAGTCCCTTTAATCCTAGTACAAAATCGTTCCAAATTGCTACTCATTTTGGAAACATTTACTAAATGTCATTTTTTTTTTACATTCATTGTATCACAATTAGGAACAGTCGTCTCAAGACCATTACTAATTTTAATCAAGTGTTCGAAATAGAATTCCAATATTTTATCATTCCAAAGGTAAACCGATTTTTGAAACGGAATTTGTAATAGTTTTTTGCAACACATCTAGTAGCGGTTTTGTCGTGCCAAAAAAATAACACATAAAAATTTAGAATCATGACGTCATCATCTATCTAATGTTCCTTATGAGTGTCAAAAACCGTTCCAACGAGGAACGGATGGTTTACACGTTAAAGCTGGAACACTAATTATACAAACATGGGAGAGTTCGTCAAGTCAATTATCTCTGGGCACAGACTTGGCCTTCTCTTCTTGCTGCCTGAATTTACCCTACAGCAAGGAGAAGGAGTAAAAATTTCTATGATCTCGACTTTATGAGTAATATCACCTGGACTCCAGATTAACGGTTTATCCGCAACCAAGGCAATTGCCGACCGTCTTGTAAGAGGATTGTCCAATTCTGAAGTTACCAACTCTTTAGTCAATCTGGGACTTTGCACGTCTTCAACTATGTAGGGACTAGCCAAGGAACACGATGTTCCACCAGGGGTGGTGTTGATGATAAATGACGGCCCTTCGTCTTCTTCTTCTTCTCTGATTGAATGCGAGTTCTGAGGCCATCCTACCCAAGTTTTTGCTAAGCATCCAATGGTTTCTGAAGTGGCATTATCTCTATCATTGATTAGCTGAAGAACATTTTCTTCAGTGCTAAGACGACTGCTCGGAGAATCATGAATGTTGCTTCTGCTTCTTAAATTATTGCCCAGCGGTTCCAGGAGATTGCTAGTCATATTACATTCCTCTTCTTCATCGTCATCGTTCACATATACATTCAGATTGTAACATGGCAACTCATCCATGGAACAGACTTGTGTTCGCATTTGCTCAGGCAAGGATGGACAACAGGAGGTATACTTTTGATATTTTGTTGAGAATAAATTCACTGTGAGGTTCAAACTAAGAAAATGATGCAAACAAAAGAAACAAAGTCATGAATATGGCAAGTCATAATCGCAGATTGAATCAACTAGGTGAAGGTGGAAGAAGTGACGTACCCCTGCCATGCAGGAAGAGTGAGCATTGTATATGCCAATTTGATCTTGTTTGCAAGTCCACCAAGGGATTTGAAATTTGCAGCAGCCGTCCTTACTGCTAGAGATTCCACTGGGTGTTGCCAGGCCCACTCGAACTGGAATACAAAGCATTTAATCATTTAATCACTTTGTTTCCTTCAAAGACTTACAGCAAAGAAACATAAAGTTGCCAAATTCACCGCCTTTAAGTGGCAGTTGGACATATATGCACTTGTACACAACGTATTAGATGTCTAAACATGTTAAGATAATAGATCATGCGATCACCCTTTTGTAAGACTTATAAGCATGTCATGACAACATATCATGGTATCACATTTGGGATTCAAGACTTTGAGATTTTAAATCTCACTAGAAATGACCATCATATCAAGATTAATGAATGGAGCTAAAGATTCAACTAACACAAGTACTACTGCATCACAAAGACTTCGGATCATAGAAACAAATTCCATATGGTCTAGAAGATATATTCCAGCAACAGACCAAGGATGGAAAATTAACTGCAAATGTGAGGGGTTATAATTCTAAACAAATTGATACTTTTATCGTTTTTGAGTATTTTGTTATTAAAACATTGGCATTCTCATCATATTCAAGCATAACTTGATCATGTGATCAAAGTTGATTAATTTACACAGTTAACTCAAATATAAAGCTAACATAACAATTAAAATGAACACATTAAAGTATAATGAAAACCGGGCGTACTTTTTCTCTATGCTAGTATTCTTATTAACAGAACTTTAGTACTTGTCTTATATTTAATTTTGTAAAAGATGTTACTGTTTTGTACACTTTTCTGCAATTTGAGATTATCTTTACCCCCATAAACTCAAGATCAACTCATCATCTTGCTAACTGCCAACTGCAATGCAATTTCACCACACTCACATCAAGCAACTCTGTGCAGATAGTGCAAAATGAAATACATATTATAAACAACAAGTTTCTCCAACACAGGCCCGCTGAAATGATTCTTTCCACACACACAAAGAAAATAATAATACTAAAATATTTTTTCCTAGTTAGAAGGAAGAAGAAAAGTCGAGAAGAAAACAACCTGAAGAGCAGCAATATTAGTAGGAAAACCATAGATGCACAACACCATTTCCCACGGCCGCTTCCTCTTAGTCCGCCACGCTCCGCTCCCAATTTCGCCGTTGTGCTGCCTGATTCTCCGCCGTGGATTCACCGTATACCTGTAACGAAGGAAAATAAGAACACCCCCACTATTTATCTGTCAATTATGTAATCAACAACTGAAAAATTCATTTCCCAACATCTGAGTGGAATCGAGAATCAAATCGAACCCGATATAAGTGTGGCCTTTGAATCTGGGACAGAGCGACGTCAGCAGATAGCACGCGAAGAATCCCGCCCCTTTACCTCCTCCTCCTTCTTCTTCTTCACCATTTTCACACCGCTCATGGTTTGAAATTGGGGTTTCTTGGGTCACTCCTCGCTCCTTCCTTTTCCCCATCTCTCCCTAATGTCTCTGATCCAACAGATTCCCCAATTTTAAAAACCAGAAATTCGACCGTTGTGAAATTGTCTTCTGTCAATGTATAGTAGTGGGCCGGGGCGAAAAGCTTAACAGTTTTAGGAGTTGGGCTTTGAGGCGAGGAAGTTTGGGCCGTACAATCAATTTTATGAAAGCATAATGTTCGTTGCCAACTGACCCTAATTTAATTGATGAAGTTGAGATCTTGATCATAAATTTAAATTTCATAAAATGCATATTGGTATATTTTAATGATAGTTATTGATTAATAATTGATATTTGATATTTTAGTATATTGATTTTTGTAATTAAAACTTATGATATAATTTTTCCAATTTATACAAAATATATACATATATATAATACATGCTTTTGTCATCATAAAATGATCGAAAGAGAAATAATATTTATTAAATTTAATAAATTTCTCCGTCTTTTTTTTATACTTTAACTGTACATATATCACCTATTTATATAGGATATAAGTAACATTATATTAATAATTTTATTAAGCCTGGTACGTAACTATCTGTCATATTTTTAGTCGACCCTAATTATTTGACGTAGATTTCACCTTTCTTGTGGAGCTCGTGCAAATAAAAGAACTTTGGTTAACATATGCTCGTCCTATCTCCTTTAATATAATTTCCAGGGATTTGAATGATGCATGTCTTATAGAGTATTATTGATTCATCTTAGATTAGTAATACGCATTTTTTTAATATTTCGAATGGCTGAACTCAACCAAATACATTCTATACTTATTGCAAAAATTGAAATTATTTTTGAATGATTTGAAGATGTAGCCCAGTGTATGTTTAACTGGTCTTCAAGAAATTCCAGTACTTTCATACATATAGCAGTCTATGATCTACCTTTAAGTGGATACAAGAAATCCTGCATTTGCATATCCAATTAAGTAAAGAGCACATATGGGTATTACAATCCCATATCAATTACTCCACAGAGATAAAATATGGTTGATCTATTCCAATGTTTACCAATAAGATTGAAACTATATCTTGCGAGCAAGTTAATCGCCAAGTTAGATCAGGGCATGTATCATTTGCAAGATACATTAGTGCTCCACTTGCATTAAGATATGGAACTTTAGGATTTTCATTTGCTTCACAAGGACAGAATGAATCGTTTTTAATATCAACTGATCTAACGACTATAAAGTAGTCAGAGGATACGATAGTTCATGAAAACACTATAAAGTAGGTTGGTCAAGAAGAAAGTGTCTCCTAATAAATCACAACGAGTACAGACAGCATTTAGTTCAAAACTGTGCTAGTTTGCTTATTACAATAATCTAGGAGAAAGGACTATACTTAGCTTTCTAGTTGAAGTGTTAATCGTGAACAGACAAATGATTCATAATAGTGTTACGAGTAGGAGTATGAAAAGGAAGTGGAAACGAAGGTTTAAGTGATAAATTCACCGCTAGATATATATCTTTACACATGTAATGCACGTGATATGTTCTAATATCTCTGAAACTAATTTTTTTTTTTTTTTGACCAAATGAATAAGTATTTATTTTGTATTATATATGTTGACTTTTCCGGAACCCAATATTAGATTTATTGAACCTATGATGGTTGGGGAATGTCCCTGCCCCTACGCTTTATGTAGCAATCATTAGTTTCCACTTGTTTTTATTAATGTTGGTAAAGTCGTTAGAAAAAAAATCATATTCGAACATTAAGAAGAATTCATTAAAATCAATACAAACATAAGCATATCAATCATATAAAACTATATAATACTTATGTATTTAAAAATCCTTTTATATTATGTTTTTACTTGGATCCTCGAAAGTTAAAATATATTTTTTATACTTAATTTTATTTTTTCATACCAAATTTTCATTCCCATCTCGAACTTATTCTGATTGTGCAATTAATTAATAGCAATTTGTCATTTGAACAAAATCAAGATCATAATTTGAATTTCAACAATTTTGCACCTATTGAAAATTCAAATAGTTTTTATTTTATCGATTGAAATATTTTAATAAATTAATTCTTTAAAGAACTTTATTGTTTGATTTCGATGGTAAGCTTAAAATTTGAGAAATTTTTTTTCAAACTTATCATGAAAAATGTAACACAACATTTAATGAAAAATCCCAACCCGATTGTTTTGGATATAATATACAATAAGTATTGTTGTATAAATAACCATTACGGGTATTTATTATATATGGACTGTAATCCTTACCCATCGACAAGCCTACACTGATGACTCTGCTTAATTCATCGATCGCTGTAGGAGTCAGGATATGAATAATCACAAACTCTAGGATGGTTAAAATCAGTCATAAAGGGAAAAACTGGCCATGAGAAACTACATATTTGGTCTGTTAATGACAAATACAGAAATAGCATTATTCACTAAACATGCAATTTAAGCATAGATTTGCAAAGATTTGAGAAAATTAGCTAACAAGGTATCAAATTTCATGTTACCAGAGAAAATAATCATATTAAGCGGCCAGGGCTCCAAATCAGAATCAGGTCTTAACAGGGATGCAGAAAGGAAATGCATTATGTACTAGGAACACATGCTAAATGAAAATTAGATCTTCTCGTTCCTACTAAATCGTCGGATTCAAACCTTAACGCTCCCTCTCCCTTGTGTTCTAATTCAAACTTCCAAGACTCTAATTCCTAGACAAGCAAATAGCATTTAGGTTTCACTTGGGCGAGGACCAGAGAGCTGAGCATGGGAAAGAACGGAAACGAACTGTGGTTGACAAGAGTTGAGCAACAAGAAAGTTGGCTAATTTTCAGAAAGACACAGATTGTTACAATAACTAACAATAATCAGTCGAAGTTACATACAAGAGTGGTTCATAAATGACGCCATTCACATCACACGAGGTCCACAGTCTGCGGTGGAGACTGCAACACACAATAGCTCAAGAGACCAATACTACCAACAAGAAACGAGAGAGAACTGGTAAGCATGGCCAACAGTGGCAGAAGATGCAAAAGTGGTTCATAACAAGAATTCTCATAACCAATGGATGCATTGCACAACAATTCACAGCCTATGACCAATTCTCAAGAACAATCCATGCCCAGAAAGAAGCAATTCATCCTGGACATCCCCTCCAAAGCAATAGTCATTAAAACTATAACTACTTTCAGATTCCATTCAGTAAACTTTCATTATTACACCAATAATATGAACGGAAAAGTTGGACAAATCAGAAACGAGTCATCATCTTTTCTTAAGGAAATAAATAAAAACAGGATCTCTAAGAAGATAGCAAATCTAATGCTCAAGAAGCTAAAAAACTGGAAGAAATACAAGAAAGCAGCAAGCCCTACTTTTACATATTAAAACCACAATATCAACTAAGGCAGCACTTAACAAAAACCCCACCAAAAGTATCCAATATTTTGATGTATAATTTCCTGTTTTCGGAGCAAAGTGAGAGGAACAAATAGATAAGAGAACAACATTGTGCAGCCTGATATCTATACAAGGAATAATTTCATTACAAGAGTAAAAACAATTTAATTCATACTGCATCTTAAAGCATGTATATAGAACTATACAACGGAGATTATTCGAGTTCAGAAGGCTCAGTGTCAAGCAATGATTATACAGCACAGAACAATGCAAGAAAATCACCAAAACTAAACAGCCTCCAACAATTGCCAATACAACATTACCGACCCAATTAATCGGTACAAAGCTTCCCAGTGGAAGAACCAGATGAAGAAACTAAATTCCTCCACAGATACCTGCCGCTTGCCATGTCCACAAAAGTCCAAAACCCTTTTCCTACCGCCGCGGAAACCTAACATCACATCATAGAAATACTTTACAGCATTTTGCTCGAAAAAGTGAAAATAAAAATATACATTGTGCACGGGAACCCAAACGGGGGAAGGGGGAATTCATCGGAAGCTACATTACTATCGCAATCTCATTCTCACTAAAACAATTCGTTTCATCATTTCTTCAACTTCAAGCATTATGGGGTGGAAGAACAAAATCCTTCACAATTTATAAATGAGAAAATGGCTCTAATTCGTAAACTTAGCCAGCACAAAACTCCTCCCCCCCCCCCTCCCAACGTAAAAACGAACTGATCAAAATTAACCTTTTTAACTCAAAACATTGAAATTTGAAAAAGGAAAAGTGAGAATTGAGATTGAATACCTTGGAGGAAATAGGAACGCCCTTGACGGGTTCATTTTCTTCTACGACGTCCTCGTTCTGCGGGCCCGTCGGCGACTTGAGGTTTTTGACAACGAAGAATCCGGCGAGGGTAGCTGAGAGGAAGATCAGAATTATTCTGAGGGGACACATTCTTGAACTCTCTCTCTCTCTCTTTCTTGGTTTTAGAGAGAGAAAAACTGTGTCAATGATGGTGGGAAGAAAAGAATATAATGGTAATCATTATTTATTATTAGTGGTTGTGGTGATGGTGGTGGAATAGTCATCTGACTTTTGCCAGTAATCTAAGTTGGATTACAATTTTTATTGTTTTTTAAATTAAAATTAATTGGACTTTCATCCATTTAAATTTAAATTTCATGAACAATTACAATATTATGGATAACTTATTATTTTACTTTTTAAATATTACTAAATAATATAGAATTAATTATACTTTGACCTTTACTGAAAATATAAAATTATTCTTTTTTTCAAACAATTTTTAAAATTATATTTACACCCCTTCAAAAAATTCGCCGTCGATAAATATCTCCCTTCAATTAAGTTTGAATGGAAATGCTGATATCAGCAAAAATAACATATTTTTTTTTATTTTATCCCTCATTCAGTATTCTCCTAATAATATTTTATGATTATAAAGGGGTAAGTGTGATATATACGGTCAAAATGATGTAATTGTCATAAAATATTATTTTTAAATAAAATTCATCGGATAAAATGTAGTTGTTGAGGACTGAAAAACTTTATTTTTTCGGTGTGTTATTTTTCGTTGGTTCCATATTTCGTATCATATATTACTTCGCCAACGTTTTAATAATTAGACATAACAGAGTAGTTGCTAATATTGTTAAATTGGGTTAAATATATGGTACACCCCTAAAGTATGTAACCCTCATCAATTATCCCCTAAACGGAAGTAATCTTCATTTACCCTCTATCTTTGTGATAATTCTTTAGAGAAAAATTTAGAGACCCTTTGTGATAATAGGAATGTTCAAAAAGTCCCCTATGAAAATTAAAGTATCGAATACCCCCTCTTGGTGATATAAAATAAAGTTTAACAAAACCCCTCCGTACAAAATTTGGGTCGTGCTTTGATTGCGATTTTTCTATGAAAGTACCTTTTTTATATTTTCGCCCTTCTCTCACAATTAATATATAATATTATATATATGTATTAATAATAAAATATTATTTATATAATAATTATTTAAAATAGTTTTTATAAGAATTATTTAATCAAAATATTATATATTTTTAGTAATAATAAAATATTATTTTATATAATAATTATTTAAATTAAATTATAAAAAAAAATTACAGCGGCGGCGGCGAATACCTCCTCACCCCTGGGCGACGGCCGTCGCCAAACCCAGAGAGGGCGACTGTCGTTGCCCATATCTTCGAAGGCGACGCGGTCGCCCTCTATTTTTGGGTGACGCCGGTCGTCCACATCTGAACGACGGGCATCGCCTAGAAGGGCAGTGGGGGGAGGGAAGGGGAGGGGGGGGAAGAATGGGGAAGAAGACAGGGTGGGGGGTGGGGGTGGGGTTTATAATTATTATTTTATTTTTTTATAAATTATAATTATATATTATAAATATATTTTAATAGTATTAAATTATATATATTATAAATTAAATAATTATATATTAATAGGCCTAGTTTGATCAGTTGATTAAAAGGGGTATTTTAGTCATTGTTTCTAAAAAAAATAGGTTCAAATTGACCATGGGACAGTGTGATATTTATTCGTAATATGGGAGTGATTTTTTATATTAAAATTTTCATAAGGAGATTGTTGATATTTTTATATATCACAAGGGGTCAAAATGAATTTAACCCTAATTCTTTAAATTAAATAAAAATGGACAAAAATATCATCGACTGTTAATCATATGAGTATATTCATTTTGATATCCGCTATAATAAGTCAATTAATTTGATTTCAAATTTTATTAACTTACGATGTTAATAAATTATTGTAGGATTAGCCTAGTATTGATAAGATCAATATTAATAGTCTCGGATTAAAATAAATTTATAAATTTGTATTTGTGCATTACAAGTACTAGATGTCATTTTAATAATAAAAATATTTAAGTGGTTGTCGAGCCTCTCGATTTGGTCCTCAAATATGAAGTGAGATAATTTCGAGTTGATTAGTAAATGTTATTCCGAAATTGTAACTCTATTTGACCCATTTAATGTAACTTTAGGTCCAATATATTATTTTTATCAATTATTAGGCGACACCTAGATTCAGACCCATTTTCATACTTAATAGCCAGACTCGTATGTAATATTTTTATTTTGGATTCAATTTAGACAAAATTGCAAAATTGATCCCGTAAGTATAGGGGGTGGCAAAATTGGGACCATAACTACAGGACTGGCAATTTTAGTCCTGTAAGTATTGACTTTTTAGCAATTTTGGTCCTTCCGACCAAAATTGCCCAAAAACGTGGCGGAGAGATTTGGGGCTTAGGGTTTCGATGTACACGTGCGCAACTTAAACACCTGGGAGCTTGCGTGGCTAATGACATGGCTAATGATGTGGCTTAGGCGGGAAAGAGACTGGCTATGGAAGTGTCGGCTTTCACGTTTTCATCTGGGCTTGGGCAAGAAATGGAGAGCTCGGCTGAGTCTCCGATGTCGGATTTCATTCACACGAAGTCTATGTCTTCCAGCTCAAGCGAACTGCACCTGGAGCTATGTGCACTGCGGATCCTCACGAAATCTCCTTGGGCGATGAATTTGAGTTCCGCCATTCTGAAGGGGGCAAAAGGGGGAGGTGGGGGCAGTGGGATCAGCGGCGATGGTGGGGCAATGATCACGTTCTCGTGGTACTGTGGGCTCGATTTGTGGGTTTTGGTGGCTTGCCGGTGTTGAGATGGCGGAGCCGGGGAGGAGTTGTTGGGGGAGGAGGTGGTGCAGGGGGTGAGTGGTGGTAACGTTTTTGAAGCGCTGGCTTTTGCTTTCATTTTTGAATAAAGAATTGAGTATTGATGAAGGCGGCGGTGGAGGTGGCGGGGGCGGCGGAGCTGTGGACGACTGTTGGAATCGCTTGCTTTTGCTGCTTGTTTTTAAATAGATTATTGAAGGTGGAGAAGAATTCTGAGTGGCACGGTTGTAAATATCTCTACTTTACACTCTCTTCTTTCTCTTCCTTTAACCTTTGTACAACGAAGCTATCCCTGTCGCGATTTCTTTTGTTGTACCACTCTTCTTCCAGTGAATCCTTGAACATATTTCCACCAAAAATTGAAACTTTGGTGCTGGTATCGGTGCTGGAGGCGGTGGCGGTGGCTTCGACGGCGGGGGTGGAGGAGGAGGTGCCGGAGGAGGCACTGATCGTTGGTTTTCTCTAATTTTAGCTTCATCCACATCATTAGCCACGTAAACTCCTGTGTTTAAATTGCGCATGTCGACGTCGAAACCCTAAGCCCCAAATATCTCCGCTGCGTTTTTTGGCAATTTTGGTTGGAAGGACCAAAATTACCAAAAAATCAATACTTACAGGACTAAAATTGCCAGTCTTGTAGTTACTGTCCCAATTTTGCCATCCCTCTATACTTACGGGACCAATGTTGCAATTTTGCCTTCAATTTATAATGCGTACGTATTGAAATACTTCTTTCTGGGGATGGGTAGAGCTTATACACTAAAATACCCATGAGTATGAATATCCGTATGAGTAAATTTTAATTGAATTTGTAAACTTTTGCTAAATCAATACAACTATTTATACATTCAATTTTTTTAAAATAATTATTTTGTACTTAATGAATTTATACTAATCTAGTATCAACTTATAAATATCATAGTTTCATAAAATTTTAAATCAAATTGATTGATATATTTTATTATAGAGGGCATTAAAGTGAATATATCATATTATTCATAGTTAAGGGTATTTTTGTTCAATTTTATCTAATATAAAGGATTATCTCAAAGATAGGAGTAAGTGAATGTTTAGGGGTAAAATTGATGAGGGTTGCGTACTTTACGGGTGTAAATTGTAGTTAATCTTGCTAAATTTCAAGTCAATTAGCTAAGAAGGCAAAATGTCCGTCAAGAAACAAATAATTGTGTTAATCTCTCTCCATATATAGAAAGTAAAATGAAATAAAAATAACTAATTTTTTTATTCATCATCGACTATTTTTGATTCAATAACTAGAATTCGAAATAATATTTTATTACAAATTCACTCTTTTTGATCTTATTATATTTTATTATAATTACACACTGTCTTTCTCTCACTCTCCCCCCTCTCTCTCTTTGCATATGTGTATATATATAATTTTAAATATATATATTACATGTATTTCTTAATTTAAAATTAACATAAGTATAAATTGAAAAAATATACAATTTTGAATTCTAGACCATTGATTGGATTAAGTGAAATCTAGGTTATTGGTCTTGTAGTTAAATTTGAACTTTAAATTCAATCAAATCATATAAATATTATTTTATAATTAAAAATATAAATATAAAAAATACATGTGAACTACACAAAATCACGTGAGGGGTGTATTTGATTCATTTTGAAAAAATAGGAATAAATTTTTGGACTTTTTTCAAGAGAGTAAATTGTTGATTTACAATATCATAGGATCATAAATTATATTTACTCGTAAATTATACGGTATGTCTAATTTTAATTTATCATGTAAGGTCTCAATTTCATAGGTTTAATTCAAATTATTGTTTGCTGTGAAAAATGAAGGATATGTGAAAGTTGTGCGAGGTAAGAGTTAGACTCTTTATCTTTAAGATAATTATTACCTCGCTTTCGTACTAACCAGTAACAACAACTTGTCTTAAGATACAACAATTTACAATTTCATAGTAGCATTACAAACTTTGAAAAATGATGAACCAAATAATATTTTAGAACACTTTTAATAAAAGACAACATGCTTTTATTTCTAATACTTTGAAATACTCTAAAAATGCTTTTCAAGTTAAATTGAATCAGTTGATGAAAATGAAGTGAATACGAAAACCTATTTATAAAGTTGGAAAGATTTCATTGAATGGACATATCCAATAGAATGAAGCCTTTGAAATGTTATAATTTTTCATCCAAATAGACGTATCATTTCATCCAATGGACATACTATTTTACCCAAATGGACGCATCATTTCACCCAAAAAATTTCAATCAATGGACATATCATTTCAACCAAAAGACAAATCATTTATTAGACACGTGGGATGATGATTGGGCACCATCATTCATATGTAATAAGTTTGTTATCCATCACACCCCATAACCAATCACTTGTCACGATTTAATCTGATTGAAATAAATTTATTTATTAATTTATCATTCACCATCTTCCAACAATCCCCACATGAATAAAAATTAATGCACATAAACATGCAATGTACGCTTGGAGTTGGATTTCATCCTTTTTTCCTAGGTAGCGAATGTCCTTCTCGAGAGTGGTCCCTTAAAGATAACTATCGTCTGATCCAGCAGGGAACTATAGGAGCCGCACTCCTATCGGCAGAACTGTGATCTTCCTCCTTGATCCCTCTTCCCCTGGATTGGTGCCCCCTGTTTCACAAAAGAAGTTTAAAATGAGAAGTCATTACATTGGAAAAGGTAGCTTATGGCTTTGATCTTCCTTAGAGGAGTACCATCAAATTTATTTGGTTAACTTGATAAATTTTGACTAATGAATGAATTTATTTGTTAAATGCAAGAGAACTCAAGAGTGCTAGACGTAATTTTTCGAACAATAGGAAGCCTATGTGTAAGTACACCGAACTCATGGGAAGAGAGCGTAATTATCCCCATATTAATCTATTATATTTATATACAAATTTAATACACATATTATTAAAACTTTTGGTATTCGATACGGTATACCAGCACCGAATACCAATATCGTAATAAATATTAAATCGGCCCAGAATTAATACCAAATACAGAACCAAATCTTCGAATCAGTACATATTGAATTTTTTTGATTTGGTTCATTTTGGTCAGTTTACCAAACTGTGCAGACCCTAGTTAGACGATCATTAAAATCATATATATATTAATAATTTCTCAAACAACAACAAACACTCATAGTTACATAAACTTGAAAAAAAAAACTCACTATAACATACCCTATAACTGAACATAATTTTAGTGGTTGTCAACATAATTTATCCATTCTTTTTTCTAGCTTTTGAAATATTGGAATGTGGGGTACTCCTCAATTAAACATTAATAAACAAGCACAAGTGGAAAAGGGTACGTGTATGCAACAAACAATTTACAAATATTTGACTTACAAAAGCAGCAAAGTAGGCATGATGGAGTGAGTGGGACTCCATTATTCTCCTCTTCTTCACACTTTCCTCAACAAACCACAAACTCATATTTCTCATACACTAATAATAATAGCTGTGTTTGTGTTTGTGTTTGAATTATTGTAAATCAATACCTAACTCTCTCTAAATGTTTGAATTTTGAGAAAATTCGATCCAATAGCAACATGTTTTCGTGCCATAAGTGGGAACACAAATAAGATTGTGCATGCAGTTGTCAGTTGCAGTTCAACTAAATTTGTCTACCTACTCCATTCATAACTCAATTTAACCTACACGTTTTAGCTTTTGGATGCATACACAAATATGTTAATATTTCACCACTTTTGCCTTTCTCCAGTGGAAAATATGATAAAATTATTTGTTATGTCTTATAAGATCAACCAGAAATTGATCATGTGAGTATAAATCTTTATATTATATGATTGGGATAATCCCATTTACACTGCCTAATTTTAATCTACTTAAACAAATTACTCATATTTTTGTGTATACTTATAGAAACTACCTCTGACAGTCGAAAAATAAGAATAATTTATTGTAATGTTGTTAGCACTTCTAAGAGATGTATGTGTAAATTTTTAAATAGTATGAATAATATATGTAAATAAACTATAAGTCAGATTATAGACGTAATTACCCAAAAAGATGAAAAAAGAAAAATAAAGGAAGAAGAGTGTCCCAACACAAGTGCTTAATTGTGGTGGGTTGGGTGAAGACTTTAAGTTTGTAGTTGGCGTCTGTCATTAGTTAAATTAAGAGAACTTAGCTACTGTGAGATGTTGCGGAAGCCCTGCCAAAATACATGCTAGTAAATTAATGGGATAGTTAAATTGTTCTCTCCTGAGGAACGATGCTTATACATAGACTCTCTGTAGTCTGGAACATTACATCTCATATCTATGAGGTTTGCTTCTGTCTCATAAATAAGTCTCTCCGTTAATCAAAAATTCATCAAATTTGCTAATATTAACAAAAATCAGGTAAAAATACATATTTACGCTCGATTGACTTATTACTGACTTATTGCAGGTCAAATAAATCTATTTATGACCAAATTACCCTTATACATCTTCATATATTAATACATGTGAGTCAGTACATCTTCTCTATTATAAGGATAATTTAGTTAGAAAAAATTTGTTTCACCTGCAATAAATCAATATTTGGTCAATCGAACGTAAATATCCATTTTTATCTGGTTATTTTATTAATATTGGCAAATTTAGTGAATTTTTTACTAATGAAAGGACTTATTTATTAAAAGGAAGCAAATCTCACGACTACTGGATGTAATTTTTCAAATGATAGAAGATTTACGTGTAATTACATAAAACCTCAAGAAAGGATATTGTAATTATCCCTAAATTAAACATATTGTTCACTGAATCAAGTATTATGTACCGACCTCAAAATACTCCTTACAGCATCTTAAACATGATTCAACGTGCCATACTTCTACAACAATAGAAGTGGGAGAAATACAAAGGAGAGAGTGATGCAAATTCGATCAATTAATTGGTAATTCGACTTACTGGAGACTGACGATTGAAACCAAGTTTCATCCAATCTACCCATAACACTACACCAACTGCATATACAATGTGCATTGTATTTTAAAATGAAGAAAGCATTTCATTTTGCCACAAGCGTTCCAACCCAATTTGTAGCTCACCGATGTCATCTGGAGTTGCACACAACAAATATCAAACAAGAACAATAACATCTAACACCTTGCTCACATGAAAATTTTCAATTAGAAATTCGTGGTATTGTTTCAGACAACTCAATCTAGGAATGGCCAGATTAATCCGGACAACCAAATGCATGAAATCCAGAACTAAGACATGTTGAGGGGTCCAAATCACAGGGCTGAATATACAACTTTGAATTATTAAATCAAAGTTAAATCTTCCAGGATATCATAACAGGGATTCTAGAACGAACGTGAAACTCCAGTTAGCCTGTAATTTAAACACGCTTGAAATCATTCCATAAAATCAAATTAAATGAATGAACAAAATTTCAACACCACGTATACAAATCTAAAAGAGACGAAGATACATAATTTCACAATGGATTACAAACTATGTATTTTAACATTCAATAGCTGGAAGTTTCATTGTCTTTTAGTACTAGCAAACCAATCACTCATATACCAATTCCCAGAAAGTACATTGCTTGATAGTGAATCTTATATAGGACTAGCTGAATTCCAGCCTAGTTGAAACACTCAACATGTCTTCTATTTGTGTTTCCCAAATCAAACCAGCTAAATAAACGGTTCTATAGGAAAACTACATTTCTGGACTCTGTTCACAATGTTCAAATGAAAGACAATGCTGCATAGACTATAGCACCACTTCAGACTCTATCCAATTCAATGATCCCACACTAAAACTCAGCCAGTTCACTCAAACTTGGCACATAGTTTCTTGTGAGTACTGAACTTACGTAAAAGCACTTTATTAAAATAAAAATAGGTTGAATAAAAGCTCACAACATACGTGATGAACACTTATTTAATCGAGAACTTGTAAGATAAACTCGTTTAAATATTATAGGGATCAAATTTATTAGGTAGAAAATAAATATAATCTTTTTTACATCTAATTGTGATACTTTAAAGGCGCTATTGGTATGTATGAATTAATTTTGTGGGAATAGGATAAACTTAAAAATAAAATAAAATGGAAATGAATGATTTTGGTGTATTATTCCTATGTTGGTAAATCAAATAAATAAAAGAAGCAATTGAAACATAGTTGTTAAAGGTGCACGGCGCACGCCCTTTTAAAGCATGGCGCATAATTACAAAGTAGATTATATATTCAAACATCAATTCTTTTCATACCGATAATGCACAAAGAATTCAATATAAACACTAGAAAATATATAGAACAACTAATCATAGGAAAAAAAGAGTCCGAAAAATGCAAGACCATTAAGCCAAATCTTCCATAATCATTACAAAAACGAACAAACATAAAAATCTATCACCATCACCGGTGATTTGTAGAGAGAGAAGCTGGAGAAGGAGAGACGACATGGCAGAGGTAGAGAAGGGTTTCCCTTTTTCTTTGTATATTTCTTGAAATTCTCTTTTTTTATCCCAATGTAAGTAAAAGACTGTGCTTCAACAAGGCAACTTTTCTTTGAATTGAGTGAAGCCCAACCTTAAAAAGCTTGGGCTTCTCCATGTTTTTTTTCAGTCTAGGCACGCCTTCGCAGGCCTCGGCACCACATGCAAAGGCGTGCCTTTCTGGAGCCTTTTGCAAGACTAGCACCATTTTCTAAAATTCGCACTAGACTTGCACCATGGCATGTGCTATTGCGCGCCACTAATAAATTTGAGTTGAACCAAAACTTTCCAAATCACTCATTCATATCTTAGTAAATAGTAATGACACTTAAAAAATTTTAAAAGAAATGCACAAAGTCTCATTACATAAGAAATAATATTTTCGAATGTTAAACTAATTATAAATTTACAATATATATTTTCTGGATGTTTCATAAACTAAGCTTTCAAATAAATACTTATTATTTACACACACAAAAAAATAGCAAATACTGGAAAATATAGAAAAAATAATGATATAGTATATATATTATTGTATAATATTTAATACTTATAGATACTTGGTAAAATACATATAAATATGTAGCTGACTTTATATTATATTTTTAATAAAATATTAAACTTTTAAATTATTTATATTGTATAGTCTTATATTTTCATAACACATTAAGTATTTTATATTGATATTCATCATATTTAATGTATTTAAAATAATATATATAATTTTTCTGACTAAAAATTTTGTAAATGTTACTCTATTAAAGGTGATTTTTAGCTATAACAGAAAGCTTATCTATTTCTAATATGCCAATCATAGCTAAAATCATGAGTAAGAATACGAGTAAGACCATGAATGACTAATCAGGAGGCAATGAATTATCCAATAATTTTGCAGCAAAATAGTGGCTTCTAATGATATATCTTGCAGCAATATTACTAGTATATCCCAATTATTTAGTGTAATTCCCATGTAACCTTCCAATTCACTTTGCCTATAAATCACATGTCCATGCACCACCTCGCTTTGCCTTCTTCTTCCGTAAAATCTTTACCTCAACAATTTGCATATTTTTCTTCACCCTTCAACCACAAAATACTATTACACCATGGCTTCTACCGGTTATACGTTTCAGTCCATCGTTTTCTATAGTGAACGATGGACAAGGGAGATGAAGGATCTATTCGTCCAATCTCTCATCTACTGACGGCTCGATACGCCCAAACCACCACAAAATACAAGCCATCCATTCCGCCATATTCAACGTGAATAAGGCGTTCCGCACGCGATTAATTTACGCGTGGGGCTATACAAGGTTTGAGAAAATGCGAGAGTATTTTTATACATTCCAATAGGTGGGAAATCACCCCGGCGTTACATGGAATCATGACGAAAGGAGATTAAGGGCGGACGACGCTGTGTGGCAAGCCATTTGCCGGGTATGTTTCGTTATGTCTTGATTAACAATAAAAATTGAAATAATTGTTGAATGCTAATGAATAGGAGAAGCGATTGGCTCGATGCTACGAGAATGCGTACGAGCCAAAGTGGGAAGAGCTGTGCAAGCTCTTCGATGAGGACGACAACCTCGGCAGCCCGGTAGCCGACGAGGAAAAAAAAGACGATGATGATCTTTTCCCGAATATTCCAAGTATGGCAGCCTCCCCCCACCATAACGAGCCTGCTACTGTCATTTTTTATTCTATTTGTATGAATGCGTCGTCGAGCTCGAACGACGAAGATGACGCGGACTTAAACGTCCCAAAGGCGCGAAAAGATGATGGTGCAAGCTCGTCGAATGCCGCGCTGCAGGAGGAACTCCCTACCAACGGAAAATGATTGTAATTTTCAATTTTTGTTAATTTGGATATGCTTCTGAGTTGTTATTTTCACTATAACCGCGCCGCCAAAATGATTGTAATTATCCTCCAAGAATGCCGTGCCACTGGAAGAACTCCCTACCAACGGAAAATGATTGTAATGTTCAATTTTTGTTAATTTGGATATGCTTCTGAGTTGTTATTTTCAATATAACCACGCCGCCAAAATGATTTTAATTATCCTCCAAATTAACAAAAAATGAAAATTACAATCATTTTCCGTTGGGAGGGGGTTCCTCTGGCGGCGCGGCATTCGACGAACTTGCACCATCGTCTTTTGGCGCCTTTGTGACGTTTAAGTCCGCGTCATCTTCGTAGTTCGAGCTCGACGACGCATTCATGCAAATAGAATAAAAAATGACAGTAGCAGGCTCGTTATGTTGGGGGGGGGGGGGGCTGCCATACCTGGAATATCCAGAAAAAGATCATCATCGTCTTCTTTTTCCTCCTTGTCGGCCACCGGGCTGCCGAGGTTGTCGTCCTTATCGAAGAGCTTGCACAGCTCTTCCCACTTTGGCTCGTACGCATTCTCGTAGCATCGAGCCAATCGCTTCTCCTATTCATTAGCATTCAATAATTATTTCAATTTTTATTGTTAATCAAAACATAACGAAACATACCCGACAAATGGCTTGCCACACAGCGTCGTCCGCCCTTAATCTCTTTTCGTCGTGATTCCATGTAACGCCGGGGTGATTTTCCACCCATTGGAACGTATAAAAACGCTCTCGCAATTTGTCAACCCTAGTATAGCCCCACGCGTAAGTTAATCGCGTGCGGAACGCCTTATTCACATCGAATATGGCGGAATGGATGGATTGCATGTTGTGGTGATTTGGGCGAAAGATACCGAGCCGTCTGCAGTAGATGAGAGATTGGACTGAAGCGTATTAACCGATAGAAGCCATGGTGTAGTAGTATTTTGTGGTTGAAGAGTGAAGAAAAGTATGCAAATTGTTGAGGTAAAGATTTTACGGAAGAAGGTAAAGTGAGGTGGTTCATGGACATGTGATTTATAGGCAAAGTGAATTGGAAGGTTGAATGGGAATTACACTAAATAATTGACATATACTAATAATATTGCTGCAAAATACATCATTAGAAGCCACTACTTTGCTGCAAAATTGTTGGATAATTCATTACTTCCTTCCACAAGCAAGTTTTATTTGACATTTGATTTGATGTATAGTGTTTGATATGTGTATTCTTTTCCTAGCCACTATTAGAATTATATATATGTACATACAATTTCTTTTTGATTGCAATTGGTCGATTATGTTATAGTATTAAAGTGTTTGTTCATGTTTTTATTTTATAGTATTAAACTTTTAAGATGACCAATTAAGGTGAAAATTAATTGATGTATTCTTATGAAAATATATATTTAATATTACACTTTAATATAAAATACTAGTTTATTGATTTTTTACTTTTACGTATAAAACACTATTTTATTGATTTTTTACTTTTATGCCAAAATTTATATAAAATTAAAAAAAATACATTTTAATTGAAATTGAAAATACAAATAGAATTATATTGTTGATGTCTTGGTTGTATTAAATTATTTATTTAATTTAGGCCTAATTTATTTACATAAAGTATTGAATAAAGTATATTCTCCACATTTTTATTTGGCATTCACAATATATATGTGTATATCTATACATATATATTAGGTAATAGTTTTATTACGGAAATACTATCTGTATTCTTATTTATTTTCAATACGTATTAAGTGTAAAAGAATTGTATCAATATGAGCAATATGTGATTTTGGCCTATGCCTATGAAATTTGTTTATGCTAATTTTATAAGCGGAAAATGTCATATATTTTATAAAATACATTCAAAAACTAACGGAGAGTGTTTGAGATATGTGTATTATACGAGTGGGCTTTACTTTTTGCCATGTCTACAAATATTCCCATGTTATTTGACATTTTAATATATTTTAAATTATTATTAATTTAAACAAATTTATTAAATTCTATATTTGATTAATTTAAATCATTAGGTATTAAAATATATTTTAATAAATGGAATATATTGAAGAAGAAGGAGGTAAAGTGAGGTGGTCTATGGACATGTGATTTATAGGCAAAGTGAATTGGAAGGTTGCATGGGAATTACTATTAATAATAGGGATATGCTAGTAATATTGCTGCAAAATACATCACTACAAGCCACTACTTTGCTGCAAAATTGTTGGAAAATGCATTGCTTCCTTCCACAAGCAAGTTTTATTTAACATTTGATTTGATGGATAGTGTTTGAAATGTGTATTCTTTTCCTAGCCACTATTAGAATTCGGCTTCAAGGCAATTTTCGTCTCCTAACTTCAGGTCATTCTCGTTTTAATCCCTTAAGTTACTAGGGTTTCAATTTGGTCCCGTAAAACTTAAAAATTCTCAATTTTGGTCCAAATTTCACCGGAAAAAGTCACATGCCAAGCATGTGACTTTTTAAATTGGGGGTTGAATTGTGATTGGATGAAAAAAATGATGTGGCGCAGAAGTGGCACCCAGTTGGAAATTAAAAAAAAAAACATGACTGACGTGGATTAAACGTCAGCTGATGACATGGATTTAATCCAGCAGTTCGCGACCGTCGGCGAAGGCGGACTACACAGAGGACCTTCCTCTCTGATAGTCCTACAATAGCGGACCTTCCTCTCCGATCAGAAGTGGCCACCAGAGCCTCGACGGAATCGGCCTCCTTGGAAGCTAACACGGTCAACTCAGGCAACTCGGCTGAGTTGACTCACCCGGTCATGCAACAGGAACAGCAGCAACGCAAACAGCTGACGTGGATTAAATATCCACGTCAGTCATGTTTGTTTTTTAATTTCCAACTGGGAGCCACGTCTACGCCATATCTTTTTTTCCAGCCAATCATAATCCAGACCCCAATTTAAAAAGTCACATGCTTGGCATGTGACTTTTCCGGCGAGCCCCTCATTTTTCTGGCGAACTTTGGACCAAAATTGAGAATTTTTCAGTTTTACGGGACCAAATTGAAACCCTAGGAACTTAGGGGACTAAAACGAGAATGGCCTGAAGTTAGGGGACGAAAATTGCCTTTAAGCCTATAATTCTAAATATATGTACATACAATTTTTTTTTTATTGCAATTGGTCGATTATGTTATAGTTATTAAACTGATTGTTCATGTTTTTATTTTATAGTATTAAACTTTTAAGATGACCAATAAAGGTGAAAATTAATTGATGTATTCTTATGAAAATATATATTTAATATTACACCTTAATATAAAACACTATTTTATTGATTTTTTACTTTTACATCACAAATGTTCAATCAATTTGGTCAACCCTCATAACTAATTTATGTCACATCAAAAATACATATACCTATATAGTTACATTTGGAAACAACTAATCCAAACATATTCTCAATTTTCGCATAAAAACCAATAAAGCATTTCTACCCATTTCCAAATGTTGGAAATTGAAATAAAATGAAAACACAACCAAACGGGCTCCTAGGTGTTTCTAATCCTAATTCATACGAACTATGTGTTCCAGAATGAGTTTAGGAATTACTGAAATGTAGGAGAGCCGAACAAACAGACTTTACGGCTTACTTAGCTCAATTGACAGCCCTACATGAGAGTAAACACCCATGCCACCAACTACAATAGAACAAAGAAAGAAAATCCTGGAGGGGCTCATCAAATCACCGTTAAGAGATATCGAAAAATTAGACCACCATACTTCAGGGAAACGGTCTTACATAGATGACTAAATAGAGATGATTCATATAATGTCCTCATGAGAACAGATATGATATGTATCCTCCATCTCCAGGACGTGCTTACAATACAATAACACAAATTGTTTACAAGTTGATATCTTTAATGAACATCAACTGCACATGTTAGTATGGGGATGCATTACTGCAACTACTGCAATATCTTAAGTGATAACATCATAGTCATTGATGTCACTATACCAGTCGTTAAGATTTGCAAGGGCAAATAAACAAATGAACAATTAAACATGAAAAAGGAAAACAAACACAAATTATTATATTCAGGTCCACAAGTATGCTGTCGGGTTAAGAAAAACTATGTATGACATTTATGGATAAAGGTTCTTCAACTACTAGTAGAATTGAGAAACTAAATTAACAATGGAAATTTGAAGTAAAACTAACTTGTAACTAATCAAGAACGCATGAATACCTTTCAAGAAGTGTCTTTTAGCGCCTGATCATTCGAGCAACATTAGCAAGAACTGTCCTTAAACTTCTGATGCCAGCCCCTGTTTTCGAGCTTACCATCATCTGCAGTTTGAGAGACACTTACTGTAATTGATTCTCATTGTGGCATGAAAACAAATCAGTTATTAATGTCCATCATACCAAGGGTTGAACTGCAGACTTCTTTGCTTTGAGTTCCTATAAGATCAACGATGCAGTCACAGTCAAGAAAACAGAACGCATAAAGATTTCGATACAGATGCACATTTCTGTACTTACCTCTTCGATTTGTGTTGCCCGGCGCGCCACGTCAATTGGAAAGACCACATCTGTTTTCGTTAAAACAATTTGGTACTTCGTTTGGGACCTGCACATTCAAGATGCACTAGATTGGTCCAACGTATTTTTGAATGAGATTTTATGATACACTATGACCACATTAGTTCCAAACTTGTGACATCAACATTGCAGTATTACAAATTGATTTAATGTCAAGGCTTAACTACACTTACCTTTTGTTCAGATTCTTCAGAAAAAGCTAAATCAAAGACGCTTCCCTCATTTTTCATCATCCTATAAACCTCTCTAGATTTACTGTGTTCACCAAACTTCAGCTGCCATATAGGTTCTGACGAAATGATGATCACAAAAGGCTATAGTGAATTTTTCATTTTGGCCCCTAAACCAACTATGCTTATACTATGCTGATTAAAATACCCTTTATAAGATTTGAACTAAGAAAGGTACAATGTCCTAATTAGGTATGTAAGATCGGATGTATATAACCAATCGGTTTTCCAAAATATGGACATCGGATGGAGAAGATTAGACGTTTTAGACAAAAGATTAGCCATTAGAGCTTTTTTCGGCCCTCCCATATATATTGTATACTGTCATTGTCGCATTCATCAACAAAAATTACTCATAAGCAATTTTTCTAGTTCTGTCATATTAAAACATTAAAAGTAGAGATGCTTTCTAGAAATAATATAAAAATTATTAAAAACCTTTCTCTGTTTTCATTTCTGTTCCTCTCGTTGTTCTTTAGTCTCCTATCTTTTCTCTTGGTTCTTTTCCTTTTTTCCCCGGCACAGGGTGGGAAATCTGCAGAAAGAGATTATAGAATGGGCAGAAGAGTGAACATAAGTCCAGGGAGGAAGGGGAGAAAGAAGGGGAAGCAGAAGAATGGTTGGCTGTAACAGGGAAAGAGGACTAGAAGATAAAGGAAAGAGGAGGACTCGTGGTAGGAGGAGGGAGAATATAATGAGAAAGAGAGGCGGGAAGTCACATAGAGAGAAAGAGAAGGAGGAGTAGCAGAGGGGATGGATCCCATTGTAGAGGAAAAGAGAATGAAGAGGCAGCGATACTGGTAAAGGGGAGTGGATAAGAGAGAGGGAAGGAGGTAGGAGGAAGACACGGAAGGTGGAGAGAGGGAAGGACATAGTGGAGGGAGGGAGATTATCGATGTAAAAGTTTTATAAGATTGAAACAATAAAAATCGAAGTCAACAGTATTAAGAGCTTAATTAAAATATAGCACAGCTCTTCTGTTAAGATAAGATTCAGTTCTGGATATATATTATAAAAACTTCCCTTCAACAATAGAAACATTACACATACACCCTACTGCAAATGAATAATAGTTACCTAGAGACCCACGCGCAGAATGGCCATATATAAGCTGAAAATTTAATATTCTTTTTTATTTATACGCAAAATAGTCAACTCACTATGTGCTGCTTAAATCTTTTAAAGGAGGAAACTCAGACTCGAAGTTCTTGCTAGTAGTTTGAAATTAGATATTTAACAAAGGAGGTTAGAGCAATTACATACCCTTGAGTTAAGTCAGACAGAAACCACATGCCTTCTTGAAGGAGCTGGTTATTCATTCATTTAATAGAGAAATGAAACTCAGATATTTTAAATTCAAGTTTTAAAACAAGATACACTAACTTTAATTCTGTTCTTCTGGAACAGATAGCATAAAAAAAAAAAAAAAAAAGAAAGTCTATGAACATGCTCGTCCCTCATCTCTGTCACTACCTTAGCCCCAAGCTGTCTGGCTAACATTGGTCAAAATTAGTACCTAATGTTTCAGACTTTCACCAATTCAGCACTCACTATGTACTTCCCATTAATTGCTAATGGGAAGATGGCCATAAACAAAGATGAACAAAAATTCCTTGAATTCATAGACATGTGACCTCAAAAACTAGGTAGAACTAGTTACTTAATAATCAACAACCAAGGTTATATGATACTGTAGGAAAGCCTGAGCTTTCTGTTAAGTGAAAATCTTTAGGACGTTTGTATCCCTAGAATGAGATTAGTTAGTTAGGATATTCTAGAATATGGGATCGGTTGTTTCCTTTCTATTATTAAGATAACGACCCTCCTTCACTCTGCAAAATCCAATTCAATACAGGAAATTTTCTCTCAGATTCTGACAGGGTATAGAGCCATAAGGCATTGAAAACCTGGAAAAGATCAATCAAGCATTTGGCCTTCATGACTACATGTGATTCTAACTAGCCTCCATTGCTGGTATTTTCTTT